>NC_087212.1:60944085-60951585 GCF_015104395.2 Macrobrachium nipponense | reverse complement strand
TCGCTGGGTGATCATAATTATTCACTAATTGATTTCGGATATACAGATGCAACTTTCCTTCTTTGCTTTGTTCTTCCCTCTTTCCAAATGTCGGTCAATTATTCCGTGGAAGTCCACTGCATTTGTTCATGACCATTATCCAATTCTATGCATAAAATTTCGTTTTCTTTGTTATGTTTCAGTCAAACATTCATGTAGCATATTAGCTGCTATGTATCCTACCCTCATTCGATAACTAATACATAAAGCCGGGTAGGATAACTTGGTCTTTTATAATTTTCTTATGGAACTTTTGCACTTAAAACATCATGTCTTCCTGTGATTTATAGAAATTATACGTATGCATAATACACATGCATGCAAGAAAGCACTGACTATTATATATATATATATATATATATATATATATATATATATATATATATATAGTATATATATATATATATATATATATATATATATATATATATATATATATATATATCTTACAGGTATGAATTAATGTGTTAGTGAATTTACATATTGTGTGCCCTTGCTTGGAGACAGAGTGAGCTATAGAGGTAGCCTCCTTGAATGAAGGAATCCAATGCGTATACGTTTTTAAGCTGGTGGTCATCCGTACTGTTGCCAGGGGCGGTTTTGAAGCGTGGTGGGTATGTACAATCGTTTGTACGGATGTCAGAGGTCTGACCGATCGAGGCGCTTGGGGGAAACACACATTCCTTTGTGATAGGAAGGAAGACGGTTCAGCGAACACCAAGTGTCAGGAGAAAATCCCCATCTCAAAGGTATGGCACATATTATAAATGACTTAGAAACAGTTGCCTTTGAAAAGAGAGAAGTGTGAAGTGTATCTCTTTACTTAATATTGTATTATATATCTTTATAACAGATGGGCTCTATACCTTGATATTAGAGACGGGATTCTCTAACTTGACTAATACAATGTAACAATTGACATTTTGAGTGAATACTTAGCCAGGAGAGTGGAATGATAACTTAATAGTTTACTTTGTGGGGCAGACTTGGGTTTTTATCACTATGACTTATTAATCATTTTGTTCTATTTTATGTTCATCTGATTTGGGTAATAAATATTATATTTTGTATTTATGTGAGCTTAATAGCGTTTGTTTTTTGTTATCCATTGGGGGAAAATTTTTATTAATTTTTCTGGATTAGGTTTTGTGTGTATATAAATACATTGATGTTATTGAGATCAGGGAATCTTCTAGAACATAAGAGCTTCCGTAGAGAGAGAGAAATGGTGGATGCTAAGGCTACCACAACGCTGCTACATCACGTAACGAACGTGAGTGCGGGCGTGAGCCCATTCAGGGGAATAGTAGACAGTGTGTTATCTCAGCCAGTGCAAATATTTATTGAAGGTGTGAATAATTATTTAAGCACAAAGAATATAATGGATGATATAGAGGCGTTTAGAGAGGCGAAAGCTTTGATAGATTTCAATAAAGGTGATCTCTCCTATCATTGCAGAAGTTTCCAATTTGCAAAATGTCGTACCTGGACTGATTTGCAAGCATTTTTAAAAATTGCTTGTGGCTCAAAGGAACACGGAGATATGGTGAGGGACCTTAGGGGTCTTTATAAAATACAGAGGGGCACTAATAGCCTCGTAGAAAATAGTTCAAAGCTTTTTGACTCAGTGGCAGATTGGGTAGGAAAATTGAAAACATCTAAATGGGTTACAGGAAGTAGTGTCTCACTTGATAATTTACATAAACTGATCCATTTTTCGATGCTCTTGCACGATGTACCGGATGCAATAGTGAATAGCTTTGATGAAAAGACTGAACCTGCTTCAGACGAAGAATTACTTTATGCCCAAATTGAGAAACATATGTCTAAATGTCCCACTGTAGATAGTACTATTTTTAATGGGACAGGCCCGAGGAATAGGGTGCAAAGAGACAGAATTTTCTCCTCCCCGTCTGTGTGCAAAAGTTGAATATAACAAAAGATCGATTGATCAAAGGTAACAGCAGTTGCACTGTTTCAACTGCAATAAACCAGGGCATCCAAAGAAATTGTGTAGGGTTAAATATTGTGGAATGTGTAAGGGTACCAATCACTATTGGCAATCTTGTCCGTCTCAGATACGGAGAGATGCGAGGCCTACACCTCAAGGCTTTGGTAATTATAATGTGAGGACTTCCCAGGCGGGTCAAACCAGAGTGCAAAGGAATCAGCGAAATTTTTGGAAGGCCGATCAACAAAAAGGGTACAAGTGATTGGTACGTGCCATTGTGGTCTTGTGGGGGACGCCCCAGAGCCCAGGCCTATAGTTTATGGAACAGTAGGGGATGTGGATATCCCGATATTTATAGACTCAGGAGCATCTATAAGTTTAATGGACTATAATTTGTATCAATCCATGTTTTCCAATTACCCTTTGCAACCCTCAACGGAGACAGTGTGTGATGTGCAGGCCCATAGATTAAATACCCTGGGTTGTGTTCAAATACAGTTTACTCTCGGTGACAGAGTACTAACAGAACCATTTTTGGTAATGAAAGGAATTGCCTTGGGCAACAGACTTTTGCTGGGTCATCCTGCATGTAGGAGACAAGATTTCGATCCATGCGGGTGTTAATGGGATAACAGTCGAAATACCTGGTGTTTTTCTTCCTTATGAGGACATGGAGATTATTGAAAAAGGAGATGTGCTCGGTGATATTAATGGCGGTGATATGGGTGTTACTGAGAGAGGTAATATTAAAACCCACATTGGTGATATGGGAAATGATTGCGGGGATTCTATCGGAGTTCACAGCGATAACAATTGTGGTGATGATATTATGGATTGGGATGTGGATACTAATATTGATGTTATTTCTGATACTAACAATGCTGGGGATGATACTGAGGGTGGTAATGTGTATGGGGTGGTGGAAAGGGGAGATACTAACCACAAATATAGAAGTGTTTTATCCAAAGATATTGTGTTACTACCTGGTTCAAAGACTATGGTAAAAGTCAAATTGAAGGAAGTGAGAAAACCTACGGATGTGTGTGTTATTGAAAATAGCGAGAGGCTTAGAGAGGTTATTAGCACGGCATCGGTGAACAGGGTATCCATGGATAGGACAACGTGGTTGGAGTTACTAAACTGTAATGATACAGTTAGGAGATACCAGAAGAATACATATATATTGGATTTCCAAGATTGGAGTCGTGATATTGGTTCAGTGGCTATTGTAGGGGGAAACCTGAGTTTTCAGAGGCAGAAATGCAATCAAGGAAACGGAATTTTAGAGAACATTTAGCTAATGCGGATTATAGTGAACATGTTGAAGTGGTAAGCAAGCTCTTGGTAGAATTTGGGGATACAGTAGCCTTACAAGGTGATAAATTGGGGATGACTAATGTGTTAGAGCATAAGGTAAATTTGGAGAGTGGCACAAAACCTATTTATATTCCTGCATATCGCATACCTTTTAAAATCAGACAACAGGTAGAGAAAGAAGTCAATAGATGGGAGGAAGAAGGAATCATTGGACCTAGTGTCTCCTTACAACTTTCCCTTGCTAGCAGTGCTAAGAAGGACGGTTCTGTCTGCGTATGCGTCAATTTTAGACGTTTAAATGAAAAGACAATCCCTGACCGCTATCCAGTCGCGTGCATACCAGATCTTTTTGTTGAAATCGGTGGACATAATATTTATAGCTCAACTGATTTGGTGCATGGTTTTTTGCAGGTCCCTCTTAGTGAAAGTAGCAAGGAATATACCACTTTTTCAGTGCCCAAGGGACACTATGAATTTACACGAATCCCTTATGGTTTATCGGGCAGTCCAATGACCTTTGCCAGGTTGTTGAACACAGTTTTGCACGGGTTATTGCGCAAAAATGTTTTTGTGTATATGGATGACATATTGGTTGCAGCAGATACGATCGCGCAACACCTGGAAGTGCTTACAGAAGTAATTAGGGGGCTTAGATTAGTGGGGTTGAAAATTAAGCTAGCCAAGTGTTCGTTCTTGAAAAAGCAAATTACATATCTAAGCCATGTCATATCTAAGGAAGGGTTTAGAGTAAATGATGATAAAGTCAAAGCAATACTGAATTTTCGCACCCCCCCGATCAAAGAAAGAGATTAAGTCATTCCTGGGTATCACCAGTTTCTTCAGGTTTGTGAAAGGGTTCTCTAATATAACAGCTCCCCTAACAGATGTATTGCGGGAAGACGTTCAATTTCAATGGAAGGAACCCCTGGCGGAGAGTTTTCAAAAGCTCAAGGATGCGCTAATGAATCCCCCTGTTTTGAAGTTTCCAGATTTTAGCAAACCTTTTACATTAGTGACCGATGCCAGCCAGGAAGATATAGGTGCTTGCCTTATGCAAAAGTTTGATGGGAAATTCCATCCCATAGCCTTTTATAGCAGGAAGTTCAGGACAAAGGGCAGCAACGAGAGATCAATGGCTACCATAGATAAAGAAGCATTTGCAATAGCTTGGTTCATTTTAAAATGTTACTGATGGGGAATAAAGTAGAAGTTCTTACAGACCATAAGCCATTATTAGATCTTTTTAATAAACCCGATTTGTCACCTAAAAGAGCTCGATGGTTTTTGACTATCAGAGATTTTGATGCAAAGCTCAAATATATAGAGGGCAAATTAAATGTACTTGCAGATGCTCTTAGTTGAAGTTTTCACGACACGAGAGAATTCCAAGTCGTGCGAGTCACTAGCGAGGCTATACAATGGGATATATCTCTCATAGAGCAAAGGCAAGATGAAGACGAGATTCTAGCAGACGCGAAAGCGTTTCTTAGAGGGGAATTAGTCAGGAAATGTTATAAGTTGCCTTTTTCGGGTTTGGAGTTAGAAGGTAATCTATTGGTTAGGAAAATTAAATATAAATTGAGAACCAGTGAAAGTAAAGGAGATACGACACAGATCATAATTCCGAAAGTCCTAATTCCAGTGGTTTTTGGATATAGTTCATTGCAGGTTCGGCAGTCCACACTTGGGAATAGAAAAAACGTATAATGAGGTTCGTGCTGAATACATTTGGAAAAACATGGGGAAAGATGTGTAAAATTTTGTGAGGAATTGTACAGTGTGCAACGCGTGTAAGCCTGCAAGAATAACTTCATGCCAATTAGGACCGTATCCTATACCGAGTAGATCTTTTCAGAGAATACATATGGATATCCAGGGGAATTTTTGTGAGTCTAGGTATGCGAACAAGTACTTGTTAGTGATAATAGATGAACTTACAAAGATAGTAGAAATTTTCCCACTTAAGCATAAAACAGCTGAAGAAGTAGCAGTAGCGTTTTTCAATGGTATCATTTGCAGATACGGCTCACCCGAAGTTCTATTGACCGACAATGGTAGAGAATTTGTGAACAAAACTTTGGAATGTTTAGTGGAAGCCATGGGGAGGATACGATCGAGGCGTTGGTATCCACAGCGAGAGAGAGAGAGAGACATGCTTGTCTCAGCCGTAATCTCCAATCCGCAACTAGAGAGATGGTACAGAAAAATATTAGTAAAACATCTGATCTCAAGATCAATGTTGGAGACATGGTATTTTCAAAACTTAACGTGAGAAATGAACTGAACTACAAATTAGGCCCGAAGTTTGAAGGTCCTTTTAAAGCCATTGAGGAGAAAATTGGAAACAGATTTGTAGTCTTAGAGGAAAAAACAGGTCGGTCGAGGTTAACACATATCTTAAAATTGAAAAGAATTGGTTGTGGTGATTAATATATTTTCGCGCAATTGCATTTTTTTTCTTGGTGTCTGTTTTTTTTGCAATTTGGTGGCGAAATGCTTTAACGTTTTTTTTTTTATCTGTTTCATTTCCTTCTACTGTTTTTTATCTTATTATACGCAAATCTGCAGCGTTTTGGCGTAAGATTTCAGGGTTCATATTTTACATGGGAAGTTGTTGGAAATACAGCAAAATTTGGTTTTAGCTGAGAAACGTGATGATGAATATGTGATAATTCCTGTGTGTAGGATATTTGGGGCATAATGGTTTCTGGCATTGCAAGTCTGCTTAGAAAAATCTATAGTGTTCACAGGTAGATTTTTGCTGATAATGCTGTGATGAATCCGGTTGTTGATTTTTCCCTTTGGAGTTGATTACTCGGAGATTTGCACTATTCTCTGTTAACTAGGGCATTCCACGGAGGTGTTCTTTGTAAGGGGGTTCTTTTCCGGTCGTTTCTGGTCGATGGATTGTTGGGGTAGCAAATTCCATAACGGTACATATTGCATTTTGGGAAAGATATTGAATTATATATATTTTTTCTTCTCTTATGTGCGCTGTGTAATGGGGGAAAGTTCACTTATTATTGTTGTTATTATCTTTTTTTTTCTTTTCCTACGAGAGATGTCGTAATTGGTGTTAAGCTCTAAATAGCATTTCTATTTCAGATAGGAGATATAATTTGTCGGGGTATATGAGTTAGATAGAAGGGGTGTTCAGCATTATATTTCATGGAGGTTAGTTATATAAACAATAAAAGACGGTTTTTGCTGTTAGACATTATGGGTTCTCTTTTGATAGTGTGTTTGTCAGATATGGGATTACTTGTGAGGATTCAGTAGGTAAAGATTATATTTTGTTTAGTGGGAAATTTTTAATATTTGACCAGGAGATTGAGTATATTAATTAATGGCGGATTTGTGGGGTAAAGCAAGGCTTTAGTTATTTTATGATCATGTAGACTTTTTAAATACGGACACACGATGACTTTAGAGCATTTCCAACTTCAAGTGATGGTGACGATGGAAACAACTTCATTCTACAGTACCAGAGGTCTAGCCTAGTCTACCCACGAATGGCGATTCTATGGACTGCCTTAACAACGGATGCGATGTCGTCAGTATATCATCTCAGGATACGTTCTGGGATAGATCAGGAGTCTACAATCATCAATGGGGCGGGTGCGAGTAGCACTTGTATGGAAGTCACAGGATATTTCCTTGACAACAGTTTCGCGATGAGAGGGTGTTGGATACACTCACGAGGGTCGCAGATGCTGAATAATGGTGCGTGCTGAGTTGTTTCGAGGTGGTTTATGCACTCGACCTGCGTCTACAACTATTCATCGAGTTCTGCTTATCTTAGTGACGAGGATGAACTTTTCATCAATGAACGTTACACAATACCAATACTAGTGGTCATGCTGGGTGTTATACTGATCACAATTTGTGCCCTAGGAGTTTTTAAACTTCTGTGCATCCGGCGAGGTACAAGGGCTCCGGCAACAGAGGTAGCCATAAATCATGTGGCAAATTGATACATTGTGCATTAGTTGCTGATGTGGTGTGCGACAGGAGTGCACAAAGGACATAGGTGGCCGAGCCATCTTACAGGTATGAATTGATGTGTTAGTGAATGACATATCGTGGGCCCTTGCTTGGAGACAGAGTCAGCTGTAGAGGTAGCCTCCTTGAATGAAGGAATCTGATGCGTATGTGTTTTTAAGCTGGTGGCCATCCGTACTGTTGCCAGGGGT
>NC_087212.1:60924085-60939085 GCF_015104395.2 Macrobrachium nipponense | reverse complement strand
GGAAGCTAAAGTACCTCTCCATGCAGCAGGACGTCTACTCGTATAGGAATCACGGACTAAAGAAGAATGACAGTAGCAGAAAATTTGTCCGCAAGACAGAATTAACACACACTACATGGAAAGAACGGGACCGTGAAACATATAAAAGAATTTTTGTGGAATTCTCAAGATGGGTTAACCATGGTACCAAATCCAGTCTTTAAATCTTAGTGATATTTTGAGTTCAGATCCATGCGCAAATTACAGGTAAACTTTTGAGAAAGTTCGGCCTGGGCAAAGAAACAATGGAATTCATTTTCGATCTTGCTAAGATGTATACACTGATCCAGATACAGAGAAACGGAAAACAACTTGAAAATTTATAAATACCTAACAGTGAGAATTTTGATAATTTTGGAAATGGGTCACGATTCTTCACAAACTAAGGTAAATAACAACAAAATTAACAACCACGTGAAGCTGTGGCTTGAGAGAGAGGGAAAGGAAAAGACTCGGAGTCTACAGCAAAGACCTAATGATACATGGTTCGTGTAAATTCCTTTACACATCTATGAAGATTATTTTGAACGACCGATAATCGATTAATACTTGTCACATCAAATTTCATGTTTCTATCAGGGGTTTATGGAGATAACTGTTAGCATGTATTTAAGTCTGCTTCTACCGTGTGCACTTTACTCTTAGAATACAGCATAGACTGGTGCATTCTTGTGAGGTAAAATGTCCATTTTTACATCCTTGGTTCGACTGATTCAAGTAGGCTATAATATAAATTTCATATAAACAGAAAAAGGAGGCGATCCGAACAAAATGATGCTGAATAAGAATATAAATTTCAAGCATATCTACGAACAAAAGGTTCACAAAGCCACATAAAACTCCAGACTAAAGAAAGAAAGAATGAAAGACAGTGAAAGTGAACCTGAAACATTAAAAGTAATTAAAACTCGGTCTTAAATTTTCCTTACGTGAGTCTACTTAATCTCTCTCCAGTCGTCACTGTGTCTAGAAACTTGTCACGGACGAGCTCAGAAACATACTATAAAGCAAACCATCGTGCCCCGCCCGACCAATTGGTCCTCTCTGCTTGCGCTCTTCCTATGTACATTCTCATTTGCATAAGAGGCGTCAATTAGCAAGAGGCTTCAGTTTAGTGAGTGGAACAGTTTAATGGCAGCAATGAGATACGAGTCTCGTTTTAGGATCCCCATAGCTTGTCTCGGTCATCTAATACCACCACAAAAATCTTGTTTTTATTGATATGAGTATGTAATATATGCTTTTAAAATATAGCCTTCAAGAACAACAACCGCCTTTCATCCATCTTTGCCGTATCATCTGTCTAATATACTATATATATATATATATACTATATATATATATATATATATATATATATATATATATATATATAGAGAGAGAGAGAGAGAGAGACGAGAGAGAGAGGAAGAGAGAGAAGAAGAGAGAGAAAGAGGAGAGAAAGAGAGAGAGAGAAATGATTGGATAGAGTAGATAGATAAAAGGAAAAATAGATAGACTGACAGATAGACATAAATAATTACAAATATACATGACGATGTGATGCTAACTAAAAGGTGACTTAAAATCCTCCAAATATAACCTCTGTGATTACGAGTCTGCGTATAGATCCCGTTTTTTGGTGGCTCTATTGGAAACGCAGCGTTTTCCCAAAACGTTATGTTATATCCATTTGTCTTCAGAATAACCAAGGTACAAGGAATTCTTCCAACAAAAGACAAGAAGGAAACAAAAGAAAGACTAAATCACCTAGATAACACATTTACTTAGGAGGATATTTCCGAGTCATTCAGGGAAAATGCAGAGAGGACAATATTGCCTCAGCGGTGAGTTCCTACCTAGTGTCTGTTAATTCCGAAGAAAAAGAGAGACAAAAGGAGAACGTCATGTGAAATTTTTTTATTCTAGGTGGATACGCAATATGGACGTGTGTGCATATAAATATATATATATATATATATATATATATATATATATATACATATATATATATATATATATCATATATATATATATATATATTATATATATATATATATATATATATATATATATATATCATTAATTATATATATAATTTTATGGGCATTTTTAACTTTATAGAACGCTGGTAGATTACAGTACATTAATAAATAAATAAATAAATAATAATATATATGTATATATATATATATATATATATATATATATATATATATATATTATTGTATTTAGCAGACGAAACCAAATTAAGTATGGGTAATACAAACTGAAGTCTCCATTCTGGACAAAGAGGGTATGATGAAAATGAATAAAAATGTAATAGTATTAAACATTAAAACCGACGAGAAGCAGAAGAATAAAGAGAAAGAAGGGTACAAGCTAAAAACGGCGAGAAGTATAGTAGGGTCGTTGAAAACTGAAAGTAAAGTCGGGAAATACTTTCGGGCCTTGAACAATGCGAGCGCGCTCTCCCAGGGAAGCTATTAATATTTGATGCTCCCAAACAATGGTATACTTTCCGACACTTATCTCGTAAAGTGCGACTGAGAGCAAGTGGCTGCAGGCGTGGAGAAGGCTATTGCTCACGGTTTTTATTATTCCCTTTGAAGTGATAAGTTTGATCCCTAAACCATGAAGGTAGGAGCTCTGCTTCCCGCCTCTGCAATTCGCTGAGATCGTTGTGAACGTCTGCAGCTTAGTAAATTGACATTTACTTCCCTTTTGAAGTGATAGAGATGCTCGCTGATCTCTTGTGGAATAGGCTGAAACTGGAATTCTAAGCCATATGCTGTAGTTCACTGCAAATATATTGAACGTTCATATATACATAAGGTTAACATTTGTTTCACTGATGAAGACCAGTACCGTGTCCTTTTCAGAAATAATATCACATTTCAGATGTCCGAGAGTTTAATCTCTCGTTACAAAAACTAAGGAGTCTGAACAATTCACCAAAAACCAGCGCGAAAGAAGGAACCACCATGGATGCCAGTAAATTGTTAGTATTCTTCATTTTTTCAGTCAATATATTATGAGTATTAAACCAATATAACACTATAGTACGTAATAGTTCGATATAAAACAGTTAGTTACCTTTCAGTGAGAAACTGCTGTAATTTATATATTGGAAAAAAATATATAAAAAGTTAATTGCATTAAGTAATAAAGCAACATCTCCCAAAGCAGTTTTGGTTGCGTAAGTACATATGCTGTGCACAAAAAGCAAGCGTCGATGTCGGATAGAATGCATATTCAGAAGCGATTAATTCAGGGCTGACGATCCGGTTATCAGACCGCGGAGGAAAAATTCACTAAACACTAACTGGCAACAACATGCTAATATAAGAGACCAAGTTTGATTACTAACTAAGGTTGTAAGAACTTAATTGCGTGTCCCTCTTGTCTGCTGCGATAATGAATTCTCTCAAGTCCCATCTGGAGACTAGAATTACCTCTCTCTCTCTCTCTCTCTCTCTCTCTCTCTCTCTCTCTCTCTCTCTCTCTCAGTGAAAGTCACTAAGACACAAGCGTCTGTTCGCGAGGGTGAGTGAAAGACGAGTAATGATTGTTCCTCCAAGGAGTTTGTTTTGATTGCAAGCAACAACGCAGTTAAGTTGGATCGACATGAAAACTACTGTCATAAGAATAATAATAATAATAATGATTCTAGCAGGAAAAATAAACGTCAAACATACTACGAAATCAAAATCAAAAGGAAAAGTCGCCATGTAGAAATACAGACCTTTTGGGGAAATGACATTTATAGTGCACGCTAAAATTTCCGTAACATACGCCGAAATTATAGGAACGGTTATATTTAAGAAAGGGGTGCTCAAATGACGAACAACTTTTCAAATAATAAAAAAATGTAATTTAATGTTTTCTATTTCTGAACATGTTATTCAGTGCTTCAAATTCATATGCAAAGACAAATCATAAATTGTAATGATTTCTGTGGCCCAGTGGTAGCGGTATCAGTCATAATATCTCAAGAGCTGTCAGACTGAAAGGAGACGAAATAAATATTGAAAAGGAGATAAGATAAGATAAGGTTGGGTTGGATGATAATTACTAATTACCTAAAATCCTTCCTCATCTATTTCTTACTTCGTCTTTAAAAAGCTAGGTTGCTTCGATGCCGCATTCCAATTAGGGTTTGTGCCTGTGTTACTGTTAAACATAATAAATCACTTTCAGAAAACAAGCCGATTATGAGAAATATTGAAATACTCTTTGTTTACTTTTATTTAATAAAAGGCCGCCTTCAATGGTAGCAGTTTAAACGCTCTGCTACTATTAGTGCATATCAAGGCATTTCTTCTTTATCAGCAATCACTGAAGACTATACAGCCCTCTCTCCAGGGCAATAAATATTAAGGTTTGATAGAAATCTGAACACAAATAACATAAATTATTTTGTACCAATAAATATAAACGTTTGCTAGTTATTTTGAAAAATTCAGTAGTCTGATTAATGACCATATTATGCGTTTAAAACTTGATTAATACTACTGTCATGACATTTCGTCAAGTCGTAAACGTTTTTCATCAAACTAGGCGATGACCACTGACAAACTGCGACTAATTCATGGTACAATCCTTATTTTACATACAATAACTTACGATTTAATTATTTCTAAGAACTCCCTTAAAATCAAGCAGCAAACATCCTAAAAAAACCTAAATATTTACAAAACTATCATGCGATCGATAAAATTATGTTAAAAGAAAAATAATATAAAGAATGACAACTAAATCATAATCACAATCTTCATCTGAAAATTGCATTAAAAAAAAGAATAACAGCGTAATTCATTGAAAACTAACGAAAGATTTAGAAATTGTCATAAAAATTAAAAAGCAAGGAAAATAATTTTATTAAAAGCTATTTATTGAATTGTATTTTCAAAAAAAACTTGACGGCTGATTTCAATTTAGACAACTGCAGACGTCATGCAGGTGTAAGGAAAGTCAGTTTACATTCCAGTCGGGGTCGTTTCATCATCTGACAATTCCCAGGCACGCTGCAGGCATCCCTAAGCCAGCAAAAACTCCCACTTTTATTTTTCTTCGCAGGAAAGAAGAGGCGTGGGAATAAGAAGAAAATAATTAAATACAAACTACCCTTGCAAAATATCGCCCACGTGCATCATGAATCACTTGTAAATAAAACCAACTCGCCAACTTAACACATTATATTTAGTATGCCGAACGTTTTCCGATCATCTTCACTTCTGTAAGATGGCAAATGCTGAGCCGTAATGCACTGGATCTCGGTTTCTATCTATGTTCCTTGACTGTTGCTATGGTTCGGTCCTAAAGCCGAACGAGTAATATCCAGAAATACCAACTTCTGTTACATGCGGTAGCAAATGTTCAAACTGGCCAAAACTGCTTTGACATAATTTTTATTCTTTTGAAGAAACATTCCGATTAAGATTTCAGTAAATATGATAGTTTCACTAGTAAACATGGACCAACATCATAGTTCATAACATGTTAATTGTACTTAGCAGCGTTGTAAGCATACTAATGAGGGCAACTAAACAATATAATACAATATTTAGCCCATTCCATAAACGCGACAGAAGACAACTAAAAAACAAAGGTAACATAGAGAAGATAGAAAGGTGCCAATGTAGAAAAATCGGAATATCTGAAAACAGGGCATCTGACTATTTTGCCTCTCTTTACTACCAAAATTTCTTTTCCTTCCCTGGTCATCCAGGCCGGAAAATTTGGACCCCACGAACTGATTTACCTATCAGCGTCGTCTGCTGTCGAGATGGTAGAATGAACTGGGGCAGAAGAAAAAAATCGGATTTCAGGAAGAAGAAATAAAAGAAAATGGCGTTTCTTAATTCTTTAAACGTAATTGGGAGAATAAGATCATGAAGAAGAAGAAGAAGAAGAAGAAGAAGAAGAAGAAGAAGCAGTGAAAGAAAAATAGAAAGAACAGCGGTTCTTCATTCATTAAATATAATTGTAAGTGGTAAGAGATAGAAGACTGCGAGATGGAGCGACAAGCACAAGCAGAAACGGGAAAGGGTGAGAGGGGGGTGGCGGAACTGAAGATTCTTAAGCCATGGAAAGTAATTGCAATGATGCTGGAAAAATGATAAAATTTATAGATGCATATTTTTTATAATATATAATATTTATATATATATATATATATATATATATATAAATATGCATCTATAAATTTTATCATTTTTCCAGCATCATTGCAATTTTTTCTTTCAGTATAATATCTATAAATGTACATATATATGTAGTATATATGCGTGTGTATCGATATGATAAACCATATAAGGAAAGACTAAAAGTAAAGCTGATGAACAAGAGGTGGCCGGCTATTCGCCCCATGATCAAATATTATATATATATATCGCCTGACACTACTAAGCAATAACCAACATAAAATTTTTCAGGTTTGGTTGAGCATTGCTATTTTGATACCCATCGACCACGCGCCTTGCAGCCAAAAAAGATTCCATCTAAATCATTTCCAAATATTTTTCCATTAAATATGACGTCAGGTGTGATGCCCCGCGGTTAATTTGGGTGATCTAATTTGACACCGCGATTACGCGCTTCAATTTTCTCCTAATGCGGTTATGTTGTAAATTTAGGCGCAGAGGTGAATTTTGTTTCCCCGTGGAAAATGCAGGTGTGCTGCTTTTGCCATTATTGATTACAATCATAACTACCTTAATTAGCTACGAGTTGAGCAGATCACTCACTCGATTTGATGGGCGAGAATAAGATCATCATTATGTCAATTGCGCAGTGCTGCTTCAAGGGGCTTTCAGTTCATTTACTTTTCTTGTCAAATAATAGTCAGCAGCAGTAAAATGATTTGCTGCTGTTAAATTCTACTCATTAGCAGAAATTGTAACCAGTCAAATTACTTCGATACGATCGAAATTAATTTCTACAAATTCAAACAAAAGTAATTTTCTAGTTTAAGTTAAGTAGGTTCTCATGGCATCTACTCAAAAGGAGACATGACTATTATATTCACAATTCTGAATAAATATCTAAGAAGTTGATTCCTTGTATGTTCTACTAGTTGGGCAATTAGATATCATACTTTAGGTGAACATAGCTTACCATCTGTTTGGATCGTAATTGTATATATAAAAGATTGTAACGATGATTATAATAACAATAATGTTTATTTTTCATAAAATGAACGTGATTAAAAGTTTAATGGCAATGGGAGATACCACGAAAATAAACACTCGTGATTACCTAAAGACATAACTTAGCATTGTGTTATAAGAGAAGTTATCAAATTGATTAAATTAAAAATGTCTCATTAAAAAAGGAAAAAAAGTTAAGATCCTCCGATTACAAAAGCACAAAGGAATAAAAGTACTAGAAAATTGTTAATTTACACTGATGATACCCATAGTTCTCAGAAAGCAGTCGCTTAACCTCAGCAATAAAAAATTAATATAGAAAATAAACTAACCCGCGAAGTACATTGATAAGGCCCTCCAGAAGCAAAGGAGAATAGATTAACAAAAGCCTCAAATGTTAAAAGAAAAGATAATGACAGAGACAGCTGCTCATGTTTGATTCATTCTACATGGAAAGATATTCTCACCTTCGTACTTCACAAATTGAATAAACGCGTCCTTTTTAATCTCACTTCCGGGACGTAGCGCGGTAATGGGTCTTAATTCCCCAGCCGGGAATCTATTGTTCATCGCTAATTAGAGAAATGAGCTCTATTAAGTATATGGGATCGACACCGGTAACGTGGAAATGATAGGTTTCTCCATCTACGGTAATGAATCCCTGGGTTGAAAAAAGGATGTCATACACCGACTTTTCAAACAGAAATCAACTAAAATATTTTGGTTGATATAAGCATTTCACATACGCAAATACACACACACACATACACCATCTTTTCTAACATTAATTAAAATTTATGTTAAGAGTAGGGGAAAGTTATCTAATCCATCACTACTCCTCAGAATTTGATTTGAAAACGCTATTTTTTTTGGACAGATATCCCTCGAAATTTGTCTGCGTAAGGTAATTATTCACTATCAAAAATAGTTATTCACCTTTTTTAAAGCAATTTTGGTAGTTTGGCCATTTTGAAGGTTACTAATAAATGGTTAAATTTCAAATTTGCTGACATAGATTCAGTAACAGCAACTTATCAAGCTAAATTTCATGCAGAATAATGGTATTCAAAACATATTTCTTATTAGGTAAGATTTTAGATAAAAAAAATTGCTGCTCATTTGAAAATTGTTCATTTCTGACCCACTGTTTTTAGGAAAATGTATCAGCTCATTGACAGTTATAAAAAATGTATAACATGACCGTATTTGGTTAGTTCAAAATTTTGGAATATAGGGCCCTGGGACCAAATTTGTAATTGGTGCCAAATTTGGTCAATGTTTTTAAAAAAAATGCCAACAACTATTTTTCCACTACTTTTGATGTCAAAATTGATTAACTCAATCAAAAAATCACTTTAGACGGCTCGATCACACGAAATGTCACTTGCCCCCTACTATAACAGAAATTAAACTCTCGTGCAGTACACATTACGAGATATTTAGGTTAGATGTAAGCAATTCATATTCTATGCATGAAATTATTCGAAAATAATTTCTTCAGAAATTAAATAGTATTAGTAAAGAATGGAACTTTAATAAAAGGATGAACCATTGTTTCAAGGGTGACTCATTGACTTAATGAAGATAACCCAACATACGTCATTCAGATAAAACCGATTTCTATTTAGAAAGAGTTTTTTATTGGATTATGGAAAGACAGCAGTTACATGACAAAACTCTCAGTTTCTACCATTTTCTTATGTAATATCTTTTCTCTAAAGGTTTCGTTCATAAGAACGTTTAATATATAAATACAATTAATTAATTTAAAATATCTGCCAATTTTACAACAACCATACAAGTAGAACCGATTGATACAGATTCATAACAATTATCGACTTTCACGAGAGAGAGAGAGAGAGGAGAGAGAGAGAGAGAGAGAGAGAGAGAATTCTTTTCACGTAAAGGTTGGGTTTTATCATCCTATCTTTAAAGCCTTAGGAGCTAGGAACTAAAAATGTAATCAAAATAAAAAAAGCGTATCCTCCTGTCGCTGTATAAAATGGGAGCTAACGAGGTCTGATTGACAAAGAGCCTGAAATCTCGGGGATTCGGATTTGAAATCATTTTAGTTTTTGGAAGTTGAGTGAGAGACGAGGAAGTATCTGAAATATATTTAACTTGAATTTAAGTCTAATTACAAGTTTGTAATTTCAATCATTTGCAAATGAATTAATTGCCTATAGTACTGATATGAAATAGTAAATGATGCTTACATAATAAGACTAGTCTCAGGCGCTATCAGTACTAATATAATATATTCGAAAACCCAATTTTTACGAGTATGACAGTTCTGAAATTCTGAACGTTTTCTTTAGGAAATCAACCGCCACCTACTTCTTACAAAAGAATAGCGAGTAAACTGGTTCGGGTTGGAATATGAGGAAAATTGTTAAAGGGAATCTATCGTCCCTTGAGTGATCAGAACCAGCTCCCTGGTGTGAGTGTTGCCCAGATTTAACGGAACCAAAGGCTGTAGATATTTTAAAGTGATTACTGTGGACAGAGTTGCATGGAAAGGCTAACTTCCTATTATTTTTTTAGACGTAGTTTAGTGTAAGAAAATAATTCATATACTGAACTTTCCAATAACGAACAAAATGGAAAGTCAACGGAGATCCAGCTTTGGTTAATACTTACATATGTATTTGAATTTATTTCCATCTCTATTTCACTGATTATATTTGGTACCGTATTTTTCAAACAAATAACATTAGTGTATGGAACATTACCCAGAAAATTACAATCCCTTTCAGCTTGATTAATAGGAGTGTACGTAGCTTATACTGCAAGGCAGCGCCCACAGATAATGTGTGGGATGTTAACGACCATCTGGTAAAGGTTAAGAAAAATACATATATAAAAAATTCAACTCATTATATCAATTACAGGCTATTAAAATGTTACGAAATACAAAATATGTTAAAAAGTAAAATCGATTTCAACAAAATTTAGAAACACCAGTAAACAAAACTAAGAAATTTCACGAGGGTCCTAGAAAATTATTTTATCGAAAAGAATAAATGATGGTAATTCAAAAGAGTTGGAATTCTTAAAACAAAATGAGTAGTATATTGTTTATTGAGAATTTTTCAAATCAATCTCTCCCTCTTTATAACCCGTACGTACCCGAGGCTGGTGTATTAAGATAATGCTGCTGTCAAGTGAAAAATAGTAAATCGAAATCTGCTTTTGGTACGTCAGAATATTAAAACCATGACAAAAAATACATTAATAAAAAAAATGACCTAAGACCTAATATTGAAAGGCTAATTTTGTCAAACTTTTCGAGATATACAAAAACGTCAATGGCGTTAAAAATAAGGTCAAAGGTCAAATATTTTTTTTTTCAGGAGGAACATAAATTGCTATCGGGTATTGTGCAATGGCATATTACCGACAAAAACCAATGTCTCGGTAAAGCTATTTATATATTTAAAATTTTGACCAAAATAAGCAAATGAAAAAGGCTTTAATCTCAAACAGTTAAGTGCATCTTAAAGGCAAATTGTACAATGAATACTTTTATAGCTTAAAGTAAGTTTTGCATGCTGCAGTATTTGCGAACCGTAACATTATTGATTTCCAAAGATGAAGGGAGGTTTTTGGTGTTTTTTTTTTTAAGATTTTGAAAGTTGCTACTTCCTTATATAGCAACTAGTATATTGAAACTTTTAAGTCATAAAAACTGTGCAGTAGGGCATGCAGCAAAATTTGTTAATGGTGAGATTGGAGTTTCTACATAGAAATATTTTGTGAGTATGCAAAGTAGATCAAGTTTTCCACCAATCTTAATAGATTCTCATTAACATCAGCGATAAAAAATGCATCATCTGCAAACACGTAAACAACACAACTAAAAACCGCTTTCCCTATCCCACTATTCTGAGCCGTTATAAACTTTATAATGTCCGGTCTCTTTCTGCCCTTTGTATTACACAATTGAAAATTGAAAATTTAAAATTTAAAAGTAACACCATTGTCATCTAGTAATTGTATATAACAAACACTTTTTGTAACTACCCACAGATTACCTTCTATACCAAAAATCTCAGCCTAATAAAATTTTCCCTTTAACACTCACTGGATTTACATACCCTCTTCCTTGTCTAAATTCGCCCGGTTCTGCCCGACTTTCTCTAACAATATCCTGTCACTTTCCGTTTATGCAAAAAAAAAAAAAAAAAAAAAAAAACTGACATTCTTTAGTCTGGCCCATCACTGACAAATTTTTCCTTAATGCAGACAATCCTAACACTGGTCAATCGCTCAGTCTCCCTTTAACAATCGTACTACGAAATATTATTAACACGTAATTCCATTCATCTCTGTCATTTTGTTATTTTTCACCATTTTACCTGTCTCATAAATCCTCAATAATCACTTTTACAATCACCCTCAAATTAACACAATCAACCACACTCACGCATATATATATATATATATATATATATATATATATATATATATATATATATATATATATATATATATATGTGTGTGTGTATATATATATATATATATATATATATATATATATATATATATATTATACAAACAGAGGCCACAATATAACAATCAACCGAATGACCACCACATTCTCCCTCCAGGCACCAACTGAGGTGCGTGATGCTTAACCATGTAGTAGGTGAGCCCTCCTTTAATGGTGAAAAAAGAAAGACTGAGCCAGAAAAAAGACAGAAACCGTTGGAAAATTCCAAGGTTAGGAGTAAAAGAAAAATAGAAGTCACTGAACCATGTAGTCAGAAGACTGACTATTTTCCAACGGATAATACAGTAAGAAATGGCCTTTGAGAGGTAAGCAGGCGGCCTCAAGATGGGTAACTCTCCCCTAAGGATCAACAGAACAGTAACTGTACTAACACGTGTAGAAAAGTAGACATAAACATAACCCGCCTTATCGTACAGAGCTAAAGAATCAAGAGATGATTTCAGAGAAGGATCATTTCTCAAAATAATAATAATAAAATAAAATAAAAATCATTCATACTGAGGCTGGAAACAAAAGAGGAAACATAAAAAATATGAGAGCATTACTGTGTAGGTCCCCCACGAGGGCCTTTCAGGCAGACGCCACCAGAGGCATCAAACAAAGAATAACCACCAGGAACAAGCTGTAGAAACAACGTTTATTAAATATTCCCGTCAGACACAGTCGCCTGTGCATAAAAATGCAACTGTTAAAAATGTAAAAACATTTCAGGTTGCAAGCCACATGCAAGGGGACCGCAGAAGCAGCCCAGTCAACCAACTAAACAATTAACAGTCAGCACCGGGCAGATGGGTTGCCTCTTAGGAGGTAACAATTCTGCCTATCGTTGTCTTTTTTTCAGGTACAGATGAGACATCAGACATGGAGTTCCTCGTTGACACTGGTAAGTGCAACTCATTCGTGCCAGCCAACCAGCGTGCATGTCTCAATCCATCTCCCAGCACTCACCAGGTGTCCACTGCCAGTTGGGCCCCACTAAAAATATATATATACTTGAAACGGACAATGAATTTGTCATTCGGTGGAGAGAGGTACAACTGGGTAACAATTGTACTTTTATGAGCAGACTTCCTACAACACCAAAACAAGCTGGTGGACGTATTTCAGCACCAGAGATATGCCACCTCCTACAGAAGTTTCCGGAAGTATTCAAGGACGACCTGCAGCACGAACTGACCAAACCCGCAAAGCACCACGTCTAGTATCACATAAGTCACCGAGGGTACCCCAGCCCATGCCCGTTTCAGATGTTTGGCCCAAGAAAAACTTGCCTCCTCTAAACAAGCTTTCCAGGACATGGAACAGGCAGGAATATGCTAGAAAGCCTCCAGCCCGTGGGCTTCTCCCCTCCACATGGTACCATTAGCTGATGGCACATGGCAGGCATGTGGTGACGGACTACCAACGACTTAACATTAAAAACAGTATCTGACAGCTATCCACTGCCGAATATCACTGACATTACAAACCAGATGGAGGCGCCAAATATTCACGAAGATCGACTTAAGGGATATTTCCAAGTATCAGTCACAAAGGAGGACATAGAAAAGGCGGCCATCATCACTCCTTTCGGTATGTACACATTCAACTACAGCTGCTTCGGCCTTTGGAATCAGACCAACATGAAACTTTAACAAATAAAGTGAAGAAAAACCCTTATGGTTTATTAATAATTTATCAGAACTTTTAGAATCAGATTTAGCAATTTCCGTAATGTGATCTCTCAATGAAAAGTCAGAAGCAGTCAACAAAAAAGTGAAAGATGATATCAGAGTAACCTATAAGGATAGAGCAATTAGAAAGAGTGCAGTCAACAAAGACTTGTGGGAAGTGAATGATGAAGTTATGGGGGGGATTTAATTATCGGTAAACTCATAGCTAGAGGCGTTAGAGTAGAGAGGGTTACAGAGGATAAAACAAGGTAGCTGAAAGAAGAGTACCTTAACCAATACCAATAAGAAATGGGAAAGCAGTTTTCAGTCAACTACATCAGATATGCAACTATTCCCTAAAATACCAGCAATCAGATCTCAAGAGGAAAAAGGGTGAAGTCATAAGCAGTTTAGTTCACAGTGCCATATTCTATCAAATGATTTTGATCTGATGAAGGCGACGATAAAGGATTCTTCAAGGTCCCGCAGACGAGATGGTAAAAATGTAAGAAGGGGGTAAAGGTGCCAGCCAGATCAGCCTTAAGAAAGCCATACTGATAACTTGAAAGAAAACGTTGAAGGTTTTCATGAAGTGAGAATTTAAGCAGTTTCAAATGCTTTAAAAATAGTTGAAGATAAGCCATTGAAAGTATTTGTAGTAAAGATGACAACGGTAATCCTTCAAATGAATTGGCTGGACCACGGCATGTTTATAAGGGGTGCTAAAAGCTTACGAAAGAAGATGAAGTTATTCTATAAATGATAAGAGAAGCATGCTATACCCATAGATATAGAAAGAAAAAAAAGACGAAATTAGAGAAACTAACTAAACTAAAACTAGAACACTGTAAGTAAGGAGAAACACCACGGAACGCTATCTAAAAATGTGACAATGTGAATATCACTGAACAGGAAATATTTCTTTATATAAAAATGAATGCCAGGTTTGCCATGAAAGACAGTCCACCATATTTGTCAATTGATTACCTAGCTAAAAATATTAAAAGAGATATGTGGCACACTGACCATTGCACTTGACAATACGATGCATACGATATAATTTATACTTTTCAACTTTAATGTCATATTCCCTATAGAAAACAATTCTGGTAGTATTTTTTATCTTCGACTTGCAATTACCTTGCCAACTGAGCCAGTCGGACCAACGTCAACCAACAACATTGATTTTCCATTACATGCCCGGCCAAAACCACACCAGACATTCTCCACCCCTCCTCTCTCTCTCTCTCTCTCTCTCTCTCTCTCTCTCTCTCTCTCTCTCTCTCTCTCTCTCTCTCTCTCTTCTGCCAACCCACATCTATATTATTGCATTAACCAGCAGGACACTGGAAAAAGGTTAAATATTTCTGAATAATAACTATTATTATACTTAATAAGACAGCGATAAGTTTCCCAGTGTATTAGTAATAAAAATCACTCAAAAGAGTATTTAAATATGTGAAAATGGACTCCATTAAGAATATATTCATTGCCAAAACAGACAGTAAAACAAGAGAGGATATTTCAAAACAGAAGCACATTTCAACCTTTCGTCACAAACGTATTATTCTTTAGGTCGTCAAAAATGAATATGAAAATTTTATGCTTCCTGAAAAGGTATTGAATAGAAAAGTAATATATCTAAAACATCTTACACTCCTAATAA
>NC_087212.1:60896585-60919085 GCF_015104395.2 Macrobrachium nipponense | reverse complement strand
AGAGGAGACTACTACAGTCGCAAGTGTAGCATTATAACCATACTGGACAATCTTGTTTCCGAAGCAACAATCATATTATTTCTATAGCAGCGGACCAGAGCACTATCCTGTGGAACTCCAGACACAATAGGTCATGGTTTGCTAAGGATCCCAGGAACAGCAAATCGCTGGTGCCTATCTATAAGAAATCTTGAAGTATCCTAAAACGTAACCACTCACTCCACGATTCTGAAGTTTGAAAATAAGCGTTTTTGAATTACTAAATCGAAAGTAGTACTAAAAATCTAAAAGGATCGCTGGTGTCTAACTACATCCTGTGTGTGTATGTGTATATATATATATGATATATATATATATATATATATATATTATAGACACTCACACAAATGAAATAGGCATTGTATTACTACTCTTGCGCTCATCAGCAAAGACACTACTTCGACATTGATGTTTTAATGTGTGAGCTCAACCAGAGAACTTTCAGGAAAATATCTTTTCCAAGCTCTTCGGTCTAGCGTTCTTCCCTTCAACATGTGAACTACAAAACTTTCGTTTTAGTCACATGCTAATGAACTCCATATAGATGATGCTTTGGCCCCACAATGCTTGAAGTATATTTCAGTTTCCATTATCTTAATTGGCTTGACTTAATTTTTCAATTGCCCACAAAAGGGGTTAACATGAATCGGTTCCATTTACGACAAAATTAAAATACTTGCAAATTTCTGTTGAATTAAGGAAAATAAAATCTTATCTTAAAGAAAATATATATTTAGTTTTAATTTCTTTTCACTGACACTCGTACATAGGCAGAAGAGCTTAAAATAAAAGCATTTTCGTTCTAATGTAAGCTTATCAGGTTCTCACTGGCTGATAGTTTTTACTGATATTTCTAATATACTTCATTTTCAGATAAGCCATTTTTGTATTAGAAGGGCCGCTAATAGGTTGAATCATCATCATCGTTTAGTCACATTATACAATAAACTCATCTGATGTTCACTGAGAATCAAATGAATTTGAACATCGCTCTTATATGCTAATTCCCATTCCCGTGTGATAACTTCGTCTTCAATTATCACACAGACCAAAAGCATCCTAATTCCAGAAGACAGCGCTCATGTTTGCAAACGCCCTGGAAAGCTTTTTTTTTAGTTTTTGAAAAGGTCAGATTTGAAATCATTAAGGAGATTTGTTACAAATCCTTTCCGTGCCATTCAACATGCATTACCTGTTCAGTTGAAGTTCTTCGTTAAGTGTGCCCTGTCATCTGCTATGACAGAGCACTTGACGGAAGACATTTAACGTTCTACAATAAGTAATAATCCTGTTAACGATGTATATTAATGAACATGCTCTCTCTCTCTCTCTCTCTCTCTCTCTCTCTCTCTCTCTCTCTCTCTCTCTCTCAATTCTTCTTGAAAATCGTAGTCCGTCCATTAATATTCAAAACTTTACCTCATGTAACTTTATGATATTAAAACTTTCTTTCGTTTCATATGACTTCTAGAACTTAATAGAAAAGATAGATTTGGTAGTCGCCTTAAAAGACGTCGAGAATGTTCGGGCTTAATGCAAAAATATACAACTGAGAAATAAAATAACTTTTGTTTGTTTGTTATCAGCACTATCGACTCTCACAAAAAACAAACACAATTCGAGCGAAATGATACGATAAAGTGATATAATGCTTGGAAATAAAATAACATTATGAAACGAAATAATAATTGGTCAGTAAGTATTCTAGCAAATTTACTACCATTGAAAATATATTCGAGTGATATGGGAAATAAAGTGAATCGAGCGACGTTTCAAAAGGAGCTTTTGACATATGTGAAAACAAGATATGAACTCAATTCAGCGTAAGAAGATTATGAGCTCCAATTATAAAGAACCTAATAATATGCGATCACAGACAGGTTCTCTCCAAATAGTGCTAATTAGAATTCTTCAAACTGGTAACTCACTTCAGTATTAAAGCACCTCTCTCTCTCTCTCTCTCTCTCTCTCTCTCTCTCTCTCTCTCTCTCTCTCTCTCTCTCAGAAGAAGAAGAAGAAGAAGAAGAAGAAGAAGAAGAAGAGAGGAAGAGGAAGAAGAAGAAATATTAATCACTTGCTAATAAAAAAAATTAGTTATGACATTCCGAAGAAAATCTTAAACGGGAGTAAAAATTTTAACAAATTTATTCCTGAAAGTAACGCTATATACAAATACAGAATTATACGTCTCTTACCCATTCAAAAGAGCGTTAATTAAGCATAAACTGATCAAAAGTTCGTCTTCTTTCATCGAAAGATTTTGAGTTACGACGAATCTCGTCAAAGGCAAAGGATATCATTAAGCAGAGGAAATTAGATCGTCTCTAAAAAGTCTTTAGAGTAATTGGAAATGAGAGAGAGAGAGAGAGAGAGAGAGAGAGAGAGAGAGAGAGAGAGAGAGAGTTTCAATTATTCTTCCATCTATCAAAGTATAATAATTTTATATGAATTAATCTTAGAGAGAGAAAGAGAAAGAAAGCAGAGGTAAATTGTTAAATGTCCTTTTGGGGTGAGGAGTGCTACTCGTGGATCCCTCGTTTTTAGTATTGAAATGGTAAGCATTCTGACTGAGCGCTAATTACCCATGGCTATTTCTCAGTCTAATTCCCCAACCGGTTACATCTGACTGACCACAAAGTCGAATTTTCTGCTTAAATCAGCGGATGTACTGTTTAGTCAGGGAACGAGCTTAGATACCTCCGTGATCGATCAGGATACCTGTCGTTAGGTATGGCAAGCTTGACACAGCTACGTACACAAGGGAGAATCTTGAATCGTTCAGTCACCTCAATTTAATATTCGTTAGTAAGAAGACAGACATTTGAAATATTTGGACAATTTGACATACATTTTTCCCTAAATATCCTTTAACAGAAAATAAAGACGCTTAATTTACTGAGCAAACCTCTACCAAATCGAC
Source organism: Macrobrachium nipponense (assembly GCF_015104395.2). Lineage (NCBI taxonomy): Eukaryota > Metazoa > Arthropoda > Malacostraca > Decapoda > Palaemonidae > Macrobrachium > Macrobrachium nipponense. The sequence goes on along the minus strand of NC_087212.1, from coordinate 60,916,126 downwards.
TACCTATATGTGAAAACAAGAAAATATACACATTATCTGTCATAAAATTTACAGAAACTAAGAAAGATACATAACACAGTTGCTTGTAGTGGAGAATTGAAAAACAGATTTTTCGTTAAAAATTTGATCTAAGCGTTTGTCACTCCCACATGGTAGATAATACAAAGTAACTTGAAGATGAAGGAATTGTGACTTTTGAACAGAGGCAGAATAAACTGTAACTAGTATAATTTAAAATTACTAATAAATGTCTATCAGATTAGAGAAAACCTTCATTTGCATGAACTTTTCAAAGGACCGTCAACAACAGGCAAACGCCGTTGAATACTACACACACGGAGCAACTTGCTTTTGCCGTTTTGGAGTTGCTGGAATTCGGTATTTACGCTTTGCTAAGCATGTTTAAATCTTGAGAGATACTGGTTTGTGGCTTTAGACGATTTTAGTACTTTTCGTGACTTTGTGACCTTGAAAATTATTAGATGACATAAAGATATGCGTCGAATAATAGAGGGAACACGGGATACCTTTCTGTCAAATTTCACTTATTTCTCACAAAAAAAGTATGAAAAAATAATTAGATAGAAGACATGAAACCATTAAATCTCACCCTAGCTATGGTTAACCTGAAAACGAATGGAGTTTGGATTGAGGGTACCTCAAGACACAATTTAGGAATCCAGCATCTGTGACGAGGAAATTCATGTAAACTATCAAAAGTGAAAAATATAACACCTTTAACATAAAAAAAAGTTTGTGAACTTGAATTCCTAAATTTTTATAATTATCATCAAAACGGAACCGGATTTCAAGATTTACCAAGGATTGGCCAGAACGACTTGATTCATAAATAAAGACAATTAGATAGCCTAAATGGAAAAAGACTAAGGCGAGCAATTGACTCGTGTGGATCCAGAGAAAAAAAATCAGTATTATGAACATTACGCTGCCACTTACACACAAAACACAGACAGTGTTATGGTTCCTTTGAGGATGACTACTGATTAACCTTGGATCAACACCAAAATGTCTAGAAGCTGTGACAATACATCACGTTTCAACGCATCACCACAAATAACAAGAAAATAAAGAGGCAGGAAGTTGTCAGAAAATGAAAAAACCTGCTTTGAACTAGCTAACATTGATTGATTGTCACAATGTGTCTGGCTCGGCCCTAAACAGGAAGGCTAAATTTGAACCTAATACTATGAATGCAATCAAAGCGCTCAGCAAACAAAAACAAAAATAAGTCGGCTTCATCAAATGAAACTGGATTCAGTGTCAAAATTTGCCTGACATAACGCTGAAACAACAATCACTCCCGAGTCCCGAGTACTACAGCACCAGCACTATGAATCCAAGCAAAATTATCCGGAACAAAATTGTGCCCGAGTACTACAGCACCAGCACTATGAATCCAAGCAAAATTATCCGGAACAAAATTGTGCCCTTGAGCTTGACTAAATGTCACTCGGTGAAGGTCAAAAGGCGTCTGGCTTAATACCGCACAAATCATGAGTAGCACTGTGAATGTAAACATTATCGAGATAAAATACGCATTTCTGAGCGACTTCATCTAAACAAAGTGACTGAATTCAGAAAAAAATGTACCAGTGGGTGCCAAAGATACATACCACATATAAATACAGCATCATGAATGCGAACAAGTTAAAAAAAAAAAAACTTAGCAATTTTGTACTAGAACAGAAAAATGTGTCGGACCTAATGCTGACACAACGCCATTAGTGCAATACACGTTTTTAGTAGAAAAGATTTTAATGTTGACGGACGAACAGACAAACACCCATTTCTATAGGGCACGACCATTAAGGAGCTATAACATCGCTTTATTTCATCTGCAAATAAAAATTCAAGCATTACTTACGTCAATACTGGTAGTATTGTGCTATATAACCCAAGCCACGTTGCACATAACGAATATGGAAATGAAAATCTAAACTATCCATCTGTCTCTGGAACACTGTCCTCTATATAGATTAGATTCATGACCTTTATTCTTAAGTCATTTCATTAAATCTCTTCACAGACCAGAATGAATCGCAGTTTTCTTAATTCTTATTTGCTTTAATTTCGCCATGTTTGAATAATTAAGTTACTTAGTGGGAATAATTATAATATCAGTTAAGGAAGCATAAGATTAATGCGACAAGACCTCAAAAAGAATGGATCACCACATTTTAAACAGACTTCTTTATCGATATACAAATGCTTTTAAACACGTACAGTTCTGAGTACTCTTTGGGATTCAAAGGCTGAATCGTGAACGAAGCTGTAAAACCAATTACTAGATTAGAAATACTCCAAAAATAGAAAGGAACCATAAGAAAAAGAATATCATCTTTAGCAAAAAAAAAAAAAACTTTTCCCCGAGCGAAATCTATTGGACGCTGGAACATAAGGCACGATAGGATCTAGAATGAAAGTCAAGTGAATACCTTGAAAAGTTAACATAGGCTTGCAAAAAGTAGAGTGATATTGCCTCTTCAAAGTGAGATATGACAGGGTATAACAATTCTTGTTCAGCATGGTACTGCCTATTACCTGATGGTAGTAGATAACTGAGTATGTTCACTAACACCGGGAACAAATTTAACTGGGAAAATATCCCGCTAACGTACTAATCACAATTACTTAATGCATAATCTTAATTAAACAACTTATTACAAAAGTTATATACTGGTGAGTTAGAGGACATTTACACACTCGCTTTCCTTTCTTAATTCTGGATATCAGTCACATAAACCATCTTATCACTCCCCTTAGATCTCGGAGATCGTGAACAGACTACAAAATCTCCCCAAAAGTACGAGAAACCTTGAACGGTGTGAAATTTGTGCGCGAAATCCTTTCCTCTGTCGACTACGTCAGTTCATTGTGAGTCGTGCAACCGTTATGAATGCTACTTTTCCATTTGTAATTTTGCTTTGCCTTACCAATTCCTCTCAAATAGAAACCCAATAAATCCATAAATTCTTAACTATATAGTCTCTCTCTCTCTCTCCTCTCTCTCTCTCTCTCTCTCTCTCTCACATACACACACTCACAATCAATACCAGACAACCTTTGAATTAATTATGAATTCGAAAGACTCTGAAGCTGACATTTTCTCAGAATAACTGTTCTTTGGCCACTGTCCGCGCTTTATGGATTCGTCTATTTTCTTATCCGTATGAAATGAAGGGTTGTGAGAAGTAGGAGACTGTTTCCCCAGTAATAATGAATCTGAATATAGTCATAACCTACATGGATAGGTAAAAAAAAAATTATCGTGACAAATCTACCAATAAAATTAAAGGGCTCTGAGTAATCGTGTTTCTAATTTCTCACATTCAGAAAAGAGGTATTTTCTAGCCTGTATGTCTTAAAAGGCCTATCACCTCTATATCAAAATAAATCAAGGCTTTGCTAACAAATTCATTCCTTCTCAAAAATTTGAAGGAGGTTAAAACGCTAAAATATTTTGGAATAGATTTTGATGTGACATCGCACGGCAGCCTTCCGTTCCACGTCAATAACACTTGGGCCCGCTGGTTTCTTGAGTACAACTCTTCAATTTTCTGCAGAAAAGGAGTGGCATTCACATCTTATTTGCTAGCAAATAGGAGGCAGTGACAAAATTACTAACCGAGTTCAAGTCATCTGGGTGATGTTAATTCTAAAAACTTTTAGGTTTCTTACCTAAATTAGCTGTCTATATGCGATTGTACGATTGTTGGATGAAAATATATTACAATTCAATGTCCTAAAATACTCCAAGTTCTTGGTTAAACCAGTACTTATTTTTTTTTTTTTTTTGCTCAAAGTAGCTGTGTGCTTTGCATGTCCCAAAATTAGTATCGACATGGTAATGAACATGTCCATCCAATATACAGAACAACGTCATTAATAATACAACCTATACGGTGTGGCTGTGATAGAAACTCGTATTAGAATTTTGCACTTAAATTCAGGTCATGTAATTAACGCAAGGTACGAAAACAAGAAACGCTTTGCAAAACAATCGAAGGTAACGCGATGTAAAAGAATTAAGTTCCTCGGGTCAAATTACTCAAAATCTTTGCCGCAACTCTTTTTTTACGTCAGTTGAAAAAGGAACAACTATTTAAATTGTGACTCTCTCTCTCTCTCTCTCTCTCTCTCTCTCTCTCTCTCTCTCTCTCTCTCTCCCGGAATACATTATTTTAGTCAACTTGTCCTCAGAACACTTCTATGGAGGAACGATAAAATAGCATGAAAAATATTAATGTTATTCCTTCTCCTGTGTCCTTGTTGCAATAAAATGAGACTCCAGACGTCAATTCAACTCGCTCTCAATTCTAAGAATAAGACAAAACGATGAAACCTTTCAAAGGAGATGTACCTTTTTCTTTTATCTCCTTTTTTTACGTCTTTCCCCTCAAGCCCTGAAAAGAAATTCTCCTTTTAACTAAAAAGGAATCTTCTTTTTAGGCAGGTGTCAATAGCGCTATGGACTTTTGAGTGAGATGGAAAGGGCCTTCACTTAACAGTCTGGGGATGAGGAAGACGCAGTGGAAAGTAGGCTCTCTGAGCTCGACTCTTTAGGCCGGGATTCAGTCTATGGTGGCTACTTGTATACCTGATTGTCTCATCTTTATCAATTTTTATTCCGATTCTCAGCAAAATTTGAGCGGCCATTAATCTAATTTACAAAATATTGTCTTTGATATATTCAGGGTTCTATAATCAACAATGTACATTCGGATCTTGAAAATGTTTCCTCTTTATGCCTTTTATCAGATAAAATGCGAGGCTTAGAGAATGAATTTTTCATAATGACAATAACGCTCACACACACCTCTGAAACACGATAAGAAGCAAACCACAGACGTGTACTTGGGGCAATGAGAGTACTGCGGTAAATGGCCACAAGGAGGTTAATTCAAAACAGATGGTGGTCTGTTAGGCCAAAAGTAAGGCAACTCTATTGAGAATAATTTTTCCTTTAATAAATCTTTATTTCCCATCGACCCCTAGAACTTCGGGACTGGCAAGCTAATGACATTATGTGTTACAAAAACGAGGGAAAAGATAAAAGAAAGAAAGAAAAAAAAAAGGATAACAGTCTAAGGCGTTGGGAAGAACCAACTCCGTTAAAAGATGTCACTATTTTGGAAGAAAGGAACTAATGAGAGTAAAGGAATGAGAAGTCCACAATTCTACGATTAATCAACGACTTCTAGAAGCTGGACAAAGCCAATCAAAATAATACTCTCCAGCTTATTTCCGTTTCATCTCTGTTAGTTGAAGTATTCCTAATTCTAAAGACCTAATTCAGAACATTTTACCACAGTCGACGTTCTTTCTTATTTTTACCTCTCCAATGATTACCTACAGGTTTGAATTCTTTCATTTAACCCCACTGCTCCCGGGAAAGGTGGTAATCGATAAGGAATATCACGGAATATCAGTTGTACCTAACTCTCTCTCTCTCTCTCTCTCTCTCTCGTTAAGTATAGCTCTCTATAGCTCAAAGTGGAAATTACCAGTTGTATTTTCTGGATTTGCTCGTTTTTACACAGGAAATAATACTTTCTCAAATATACAATTATGGAACAATAAAATTGCTCTTGCGAATAAAGCAAATCGGAGTTTGTTTTAGCCAGTCTTTTCTGAATTTATTACCTAGTTTCTCTTCATTTTTTCTGATATTATAACGATACTCGAAATTACCCATCTTACCATAAATTTGCCTGGATCTTTGTTTTCGTTCTTGCGTGGATTAAGCACATCTTGATCGCCTATTTCAAGACAGTCGTGGGAATCTTTTCCGTTAAATTCGTACAAATCGATTAATCCAAAATCATTCATCTGTTTCCCATTAGGTCTTAAGTCTGTCTTTATCGAAATGGCGCTCCTATCCCCCCCTTGGCGGATAAGCCCTACTGGTTTCCTTACCCCATTCCTCTCTCTCTCTCTCTCTCTCTCTCTCTCTCTCTCTCTCTCTCTCTCCAGGATAGTTCTAGCTAAAGGTACGGTGTTGCATATGTAGTCGGCCATCTCATAAGAAAACGGTGCATAAATAGATTGAATGGATGGATACAAGGTTCATTATTTTATCTATTTATCTTTTTTTCTTGCAACAATAGCAATTAAGTTTTAGCAGTCTTTCATCAAATTAATTTCTACAATTTCTCAAAATTTACCGGCGCATCAAATACAATGCCATAGTAATAAAAGAAAAACTCCCTCGAGTAATCATTTTATACTTTAACCTCAAGTTTTTCTTTTAACGCCTTCTCATAACACGACCTTGTGCAATGTTCATAATGCAGTTTCCATCAGTCTCCCTTATGTTGATACTACGATTAGGAAAGGGTACAACGGGTTCGGTGGCTCATGTCGCAATGGATACACGTTGTTCGACTTGTACCAGAAGGACTGGCCACACCAACTCTTACGAAATGGTTTTCAACTAAGGAAGAACTGTGATACACGAAAGGAATCAGACTTATACCGGCGTCACATATAATTTGACCTCCCTTGAATTTGGACTCTTCATTCATTATCATACGTATAAAAGTAACTCCCCATTCGTTATTAACCGTATGATTTGCACTCCCCCAGTCCAGATCATACGTGCAATAAACACTCTCCTAGTTTCTATGTGAATTGTAAGTATGGCTAGAACTCTAAAAGCCAAGCCAAGCCATGCCAAGAACACTAAAAGCAAAACCAGGCCAAGTCAAGCCAAGCCCAACCATGCCATGCCAAGCACTCTAAAATATAAGCCAAGCCAAGACAAGCCAAGCCATGCCATACCAAGGACTCTAAAAGGCAAGCAAAACAAAGCAAAGCCAAGCCAAGCCAAGCCAAACCATGCCATATCAAGAATTCTAAAAGCCAAGGCAAGCCAAACATGCCATATCAAGAACTCTGAAAGCCAAGCCAAGCCAAGCCAAACCATGCCATGTCAAGAACTCTAAAAGCCAAGCCAAGCCAAGCCAAACCAAACCATGTCACGCCAAGCACTCTTAAAAGAAAAGCCAAGCCAAGCCAAGCTGTCATACCAAGCACTCTAAAAGCCAAGCAAAGCCAAACCATGCCATGCCAAGCACTCTAAAAGCCAAGTATACAATTATTTTTAAACCCTATGTATAAAAGCAACTATAGAATGCAGTGTACATAATACTGTACAGCATTAACGGGTGGGAGGGGGAGTGGGATTACATGTATAATAATGACTGGGGGAGTGCAATTCATACGTATAATAATAATGACTAGGAGAATGCAACTCATACGTATAATAATGACTGGGGGAGTGCAATTCTACGATAATAATAATGACTAGGAGAATGCAACTCATACGTATAATAATGACTGGGGGAGTGCAATTCATACGTATAATAATAATGACTAGGAGAATGCAACTCATACGTATAATAATGACTGGGGGAGTGCAATTCATACGTATAATAATAATGACTAGGAGAATGCAACTCATACGTATAATAATGACTAGGAGAATGCAATTCATACGTATAATAATAATGACTAGGAGAATGCAACTCATACGTATAATAATGACTGGGGAGTGCATATTCAGGGTGAGTGCATATCAAACGCTGCACCGGCTTTCCTATAAAATTCTAAGCAATAGGAAAAATAGTAAAATATATTGTAAATTCGTTTAATACAGAAACTGACATTTTTGTATTATCCAAACAGTGCAAAGGGGCATGATTAGCAAATAAAAATGACAATAACCAATTCAAAATTTGTGAATGCGCAAATATTCGCTAATTGTTTTTCCCTTCTGTATATTCCTTACAGCAAATTAGAAGATCAGAGTAACTGATAACGTATTCTAAAGAGGGCAAAACTCAAAGCCTAGCAAAACCTTTGCGAGAAAAGAAAGGGTGAGGCAAACAAAGGCAGAACGATATTGGAAATGAACAATTCGATCGAGCAAAGCAACCTTCTCGAATATTTCTGCCACCTTTCCAGAAATTAGTTTTGCACAGTACATTAGGCCAGTCCTTGCTAAAGCAACTCGATACTCCGAAATTAACCGAATCCTTAACAGGCGTTGATATACAGGACAAACACAATCAGGTCGGCCAGCTCGCGCAGCGTACAATCGATCACCCTAATCTACCACTTCATCAGAGCGCCTGAATGATTCGGGAATGGTCTTCAGCCCTCTCCATCTCGTATTGATTGTTTTCATTACTTCTCCACACTTCGTGCGTGCCGCTACATACGGAAATGAATGCATATCATTAATCACAATCATTCTGCTATGTGTCAATGTGGTTCTCATAACAACGGACTTACGGACAAAGAAATGAATCAAACTGAGGATACAAAGTGTACGTAAGACATACAGGTATAGAATAATAAACTATGTCAAAGAAAACATCAATTAATGGTACTCTTATGCTTCTTTGAAAGTTACAATAAATGTGTTATACTGGATATTCGCGTCCTGACTGGGATTAGATAAGTAACAATAGAAAAGATGAGCAGTTGCGGAGACAGTTCCGATGATATTTTTATATCAGCGTTTAAACATGCACGTTCCTCCCTACATATAAACAACTTACTTTATATCTGCTACTACACGTGTATCAACTAGTTCAGTTTAGGGTGGCCCATTTTTCAAAATAAATCGAAAAATTTGGCTCAATATCATATCTAAGTTATCGAATTTTTGGAGCTCTCACATAAGCTTACAAAGCTGACAAGTTCCACATCATCAAAGCTGACAAGTTCCACATTATACTGTAAATTTCAATAGAGAAAATGATAAAACTCTGAGAGGAGATATGACACAATGAGCCGTATAAAAGTGTTGCATTATTATTTGATGAATCCCTACTCATCATTAAAATATAGACTAAAATATGGTGCCATTAAGAAACGATATATATTTTAACGGCGCATTTACACGTTGCACGGTGCCTGAAAGGTATGCTTCTTCGAACACAATCCAGAACGATCCCCACCCCATGAAAGAGATTAGACACCAGCCAGATTCTTCTTATTGAACGCAAACATAAGGTCAATATAGAAAAAGTGCCTCCCATCAGGTGACATTTCCAAAAGACCAAGGACAACGGTACGATTCGTGAACGAGAATTGAAGACGAATATACAAACGTGAATGTGATTAAAATATTATATATATATATATATATATATATATATATATATATATATATATATATATATATCTATATATATATATATATATATATATATTATATATATATATATATATAATCTAGGTATATATATATATATATATATATATATAGATATATGTGTGTGTGTGTGTGTGTGCGTGTCTGTGTGTCTCTCTCTTTCACTTTTGTGGTTAACCTAATTTTCCTTTTTGAGGGGTAACACGGTGCTTTTGCCCTCCGGTTTCAGGACTTTTAAATTTGGTAGCATGGCGTCTAATGACAAGCTCGTACCTCGTCATAATTCTTACTAATTGTCGCTCGGCTTCTAAGTGTAGTCTGTTTTTGTTAATCAAATATAGAGACAGAGAAAAAAGGGTACACTTTAAATATGAACATTCTAACAACAACTTCTTCTTTGCCTTCAGCTTTTCCCATTTCTATATGGGGTTGCTGTTTCTAGTCAGCCTTCTCCATCTTCCTCTGTCCTGTACATCTTGTTCTCTTAGACCCTTTTCCTTCATGCCATTCAATAATTCATCTTTCCACCTGAACTTTGGCCTTCCCCTCCCTCTTCTGCCCTCCATCTCCATGTTCATAACCCTCTTACATACGTGTTCATCTTCTCCCCTCATGATATGACCAAACCATTTCCTGAGCTGTTTTTTGAAACCTCTAAAACTTCGACTGTCCCCCTGATCAGTTCATTCTTGCCAGGCAATACATCACGCCAAAAGTGCTTTGGCCTCGCCAAGTTCATTACATCTATATGGGAAAGTGGAATAATGTTACGTTATGAAACCTTTCACCCACAAGTTTCTTCGCCTGTAAATTCTGGTCGTGGTGTCAAGACTACTACGACGGGAAATCAAAAACAAGTTGGTGTTTCAGTTTAGTGACTACATCTAGCAAGTTTTGCGGAAGATTACTACTTTCAAAGATGTATGACTAGCAAAGATAGATAAAAAGTGCTGCTACTTTGCAGGGAAATACGGATAAACATCCAATTATTTCACCATGATAATAAGAGGCCCCGCGTTGATTAGAATTTTGTGAGATGAAACTGAATGCCAGCTGCTCCCAATGCCTGTTCCAAGTACGTTTGTACTCTCTACAGTCTTTGGAATATGCTTGAGGTAATAATGAAGGAATTCATCAGGTATTAATTAAAATGCTAAATTGCCAGACAATACCAATTTTTCACTTCAACTTAGCTGAGCATATTTTCTAGTGTTCTTCTCCAAAAAGTTAAATCTATGCAATTTCTGAAAAAAATAATAATAATGATAACACCAATGATAATACCTTAGCATGCAATTTGAATACAGAATTACTATAAAACTTCGTTAAATGCTCGTGCATAGGTGGAGTCTACTTTTTATGACAACTTTTCTCATTTTTTATCTCTTCTTATCTTCACAAGACAGAAACGGAAGCTGATGCGATGCTATTTCAACTTATCCTCTTAAGCTAACAATTTTTTCAGTCTTTACCTCATGACTGTTATCAGGGCTACACTAGATCTTCAACGGAACTACACTTTAATGTATAGTCAACAGCAGTAAAAAAATTAAATCCAGGCATCCGAATAGAGTCTGAAGAAACCTGGGTATTCAATGTGGGCTTCTGCAGTACGAGCTCACCGCTCTAGCAACCTCAAGCCCCACGCTACAAGTAAATAACTCCTGCCTCTAATAAGATGCTGGTGTATGGCGTCATTGTTATGATGTACTTCAATCCATGTACTTAGTCCTATAACCATTTGCCCATTGTAGTTTATATTGATATGCATGTGCCTCTGCTGAACATTTAAATTCTATAACTATACTGGCCCTGAACTCCTTGGGTCCTCTGGGACAGTGCTGTTCTCATCAAGAGGACAGATACCATTTTTGAACTCTTTAGTGGCGTGCATTGTTTTTATTTCACTGGTGACGATCCTAATAAGGACATCTTCTTGCTGTCTGTAGTCCTTCCCATGGTCAGTTTTGTGGTCAGCTGCCACACGCTGATAGCCGCCTTTGTAATGAGCAACAGAACAGTCAGGCAATCAAGAAATTCAGGAAAAGTATGGTTTACAAGTTAAATGTTCAGGAGAGGCATTGCAAGCCCCTCATTACGAGTTGTGCTGAACATATGGTAACGACCCTAAATCTGAACTTCAAGCCTACTGCAAAAACCGGGTAACATACCAACATTTGTGAAGGGGCATGCCATGAAACTGCCTCTAAATACCATATCAGAGGCACAGGAGTTCACTAGAAGATGGCTTTTAGCAGCTTATCGTTCCTGAAGCAGTAAGTATTGCACTCCAGAAGTCTACACTGAATATCCAGGGGTCTACAGACTATTATTATTCCCCTAGCCGAGGATAATTCCATTAAAATCAATCAGAAGTTCCACCACATCTGAGTAAGCAGGTCTTGTGAGGTTTCACAGAGTATAGTCTTGATCTGTGAAATTTCTTTGATAATTTTCACTTCTAATTGTTTTTTGGTTTTATTCTTTCATATTTTACTGTATCATCATAGAACCAGTGTAGCCTAGTGATAGTCATGCGTTAATGACTGAAAGATCTGTCGGCACACGAAGATACATTGAACAACACAGCGACATTCGTCTTTGAGTTGAGTATAAGGTGTGCATAAAATTAGAAAAGTATTTTCTTAAAATAGTAAACAACCCTGTTCACAAGAATTTAACGAGATTATAAGTGTGTGAGCATACAAGTTTGTGTATTACGCGGACTGTCGTGCTAAAAACTTACTTGAAAAGCGATTATTCACTTGCAGTTGATATTTGACATTACATATGCAGTCACGTAACTTGAAGAACTATTAGAAATTTATGCTTTCTAATATCTCTCCTTTCCCTTGACTGAGTATAGTCTTCTTTCACATATAAACCGAAAAGCACTAAGCAGAATTGTTTTTATTTTCTTTACTTTATGTCAAAGAACTGTCCACGAGCGACCAGTCAGAAAATATAACATCATTGCTGAATTTCTTTCGTCCATTTTTCTTTAAAATCCACGAGAGAGAGAGAGAGAGAGAGAGAGAGAGAGAGAGAGAGAGAGAGAGAGAGAGAGAGAGTCAATATTAGGTTTCTCTAATCATTGCAAAATATCAGCCCGTTCCCAGAAACTCATGGTTACTTATCATTAGATACTCGTGTATACAGAGAATGGTACATATGCTGTACACTTCAATCAAAAGAATTTTTGTCCTTCCATTATAGTTTGAAGGTGAACACTTTTATTATCAGATTGGAGAGCCGAGTCCATTATCTTAAATTTGACATATTCACCGTTGAATTATAATAGGCGTGTTCTCGGTTATACTTAAGCCAAAAAAATTTTATAATTGAGGCGAGTCCCAGTTCCGCTTGGTACCACGGTTGTTGACTTTCACAATATAACTAAAGAAATAAAAGTGAAAGTTACCTGATATCCTGTTGAAACATTACGGCATAACCTAGTCTGCAAAAATTAAATCCGTACACTCAAAAATCATAAACTGGCATAAAAATAACATGCTCTTTCACACTTTTCTCTCCAAATGAACTTTACGTTCTTTTTCATCAAAGTCAGAGGTTCGCTCTTTATTACGACGGCAATCTTTTCGGTCCAACCCAAAAAGCGTTAACTCAGCGTGGAAAAAAATATCGAAAACTAATTTTACAAAACGATAAGGGGGAAATAGAACTAGGGTCCAGTAGCAGCCTGAAATCAATAAACACGCCCACTGAAGAAAATGAAAACAAGCGTAAGAAAGAAATGACTATATTGGTTTATAGACTCAAGAATGGTGACCAAAGCAAATCTAATAAATTTACTTAAAACTATTAATAACCACAAAGGCAAAGCTCTAAATAAATATAAAACATAAATCACCTGATCAAATAAAAGTGCCTGAGGAAGGATCCTGGTTAAACCCTGTGGGATAGGATCCTGCATGATATAGTACATGAAATCACTGCCAGCCGGTCCTTCTTCTGCAATAGTTTTATATTTTGTAAATACTTTTAAACCCTGGAGATATTTTCGTTTTTTAGATAACGTAATATGGTCATACAGCTTACGTGCTTATTCACAATGCTATGAATATAATACGACAGACAGCCATACTGGTTGTTCAGAAGACCAAGCAATTATGCCTTTGGAAAAAATCTTAAAATTATCATTGATGAGAAATGAACGATACAACGAAACTCAATTATAGTTGATATACCAGCTCCTGTGGACTATTATCAATTTACATATATGACTTTCTGAAAAGCAATAAAATGTCTAGGGCGAAAGCTCACAATTTCAAAAGTATATATATATATATATATATATATACTATATATATATATATATAAATATATTTATATATAAAGAGATAGAGAAAGGAGAGAGATAGAGAGAGAGAGAGACCAGAGAGAGAGACGAGAGAGAGAGAGAGCTGAAGATAAAAGTTGAAACCTGTATAAGTGAAAGTAAGAAAGGTAGATATGAGTATTGTGGTACCTTAACGATAATTATTTATTTTACCAGAGTTCAATTGTTTTTCAGCGATTTTAGAGGATAAAAAAAATAAAATACATAAATAAGCAGAGTCAACCCTGACTTTGCTTCCCCCAAATTTCTTTCGATACTTAAATCACAGAAAAACTCCCAATATAAACAAAATGGAAGGTTCACCGCCCTCTTTTCTTTCTCACAAACTAACCTTCAAATTCTCTCATTCAGTTATCCCTGATATTTATTAAACCATTCGGCTGTTACAACTTGTTTTCCGGTGCTTTTCCACTCAAATAGAATTTTCAGTACAACAAACCTTAAATGACCATCTAATACTTGTGAGCGTTAAAATTCTGGATCAACGCCTATGGTTTTCGCACTAGAAGGGTTTACACAGCAATTGTCCAGTCACAATAATAAAATTGGTTACATTCCAGTTTCTCTGAAATTTTAAGCTCCTTTATCTCCTTTATACTGACTCTTAAAACTGAATGTATTTTTCTTGCTTGATCGTATTTCCTTCCGTCTATCGTTATCTTTTAGCCCTTTCATTTTGACCTCCCTTATTTCTTCAGCAGAAATGGTTTCATTACGCCACTGCATATCATATTTACAGTTAGCTATGATTGTCACCTATAACCTATAAAACATAAAAGTACAGCTGGAAATAACAAGGAATAAAAACCACATAAAGTTAAAAAATTAAATTTCTTCCTAGCTATGCAAGTAAAAATATAAAACCACGGAAGTCTACACATCAGTATTGATTTAAGTGCTGACACACATTTTACCACTAATAAGATCTTTCCAAGGGAAAGTTTACTTTGGTAACAACACGACAGCGCTTATTTAGGACGACCACGAAAAACACAATATTCTCTGCTGACGAGGGAAAGATTTAGGCAAAGAAAAAATAAAAGTTGTTCGTTTATTGTTAGTATCCAGTAATAATTAAGAATTATTCTAAATTCAAGAACAACAACGGAATACTGCTCAATATTTTAGTAGCACTACAACCACTACTACTACTTTTGCAATTAGTAAAAAAAATCAAAGGAAATATGGTGGATAATACGCATTTCCGTAGTCATAAGTATAATATACAATTTTATTTAGGGGTATCATTATCCAAACATGGAAAAGAAACGCTTAACCATCAATTAAGGAGCCTATCAATATGGAAACATTAAAACCCGTTAAATAAACTATTTTTTTTTGCCGAGTGACAGACTTCAATTTTTTTTTTTTTATGAAAATCAAACCTTTTGCAAATGGAAAAACAGCAATATATCATAAAAAAATCGTTTATCTGTTAATCTATCTTTACCATTCTATCTATCTATTACACACACACACGCACACACACACACACACACACATACACACACACACACACACACACACACATATATATATATATATATATATATATATATATATATATATTATATATAATATATATATTATATGTACATACAATGCTTTCTAAACTCCCTAATTCTTCATACTTTCGGATACGCTTAGCCACAAAGTATGAATAATTCGAGAGGTTTAGGGGGCATTGCGGTTACTTCAATTACATACACATACGGTAGAAAAGTAACCAGTAGATTCTATATATATATATATATATCCCAGTTGTATTAACGTTACCTTTACTCATTACTCATTTTCTTTATAAGGTAATCTACATATTCTTGGCTTTTGCAATCATTGATATCTTTTTCTAATTAGCCACTGAGCCAGCGTTTAATATGTAGTGGAATTGTAGTAGCCTGAGGCTATCAGGGGAACTATAGTTGTGCACTGACTTGCAGTTTAGAAGCTAGTTTTACATTCTCCTTGTGCGTGATTTCTTTGATGACCTTGTGTTGAACTTTCACCAAATGTATAATTTATGTAAATTACTGATGATTCTTTAATCATAAATAAGCATAGATATTTGCCCTCGTAGAAACTGATGTTTATGGCCACCAGATCGTTGGACTATTTGTATACAGTGATCTGTATACAAATAGTCCAACTATTTGTATACAGTGATCTGCCCAACTTGTTTCCTTTTTCATGATGCATGGCTGTATACATGACAATATGCGTTGCTACTTCGCATAATACACATTAACTGCTGGATAAACCATTAACGAAATTCACTATTATCATTAATTCGGCTTTGTTGTGCATTTCCCTCTACAAATTATATTCAGAAATGTGAGCGGACACCCAAGGTTTCTAAATATACACTGTAAATCATCATCATCGCCTAGAACGACCTGCTGCAAAAAGGCCCTACGTGAAATACTGCAACTCGTGTCTCCTTTACTTTCACTTTCACGAATCTCCAATCATATCCCGATTCTCCCTTCTACATTTTAAAAACAGTTTATCCAGATTACCCAGAAAATCCTGATAAAAACGGTCCAGATTCAGGAGGTTTTCTTTCTTCTACAAGACGATATGGGCCTGGAAATAGGATGGGTAACTTAATATCCTTATGTAACCCTGAAAAGGGGATTAAAAGGAAACAATAAAGAAGTCATGTGTGAAACGCAAGTTCGGGAAGGAAATAACACTAAAAAACTAGTTAGACAGCATATTCTAAAATAACTAAAACACGTTGCCTCTGCCTCTTAATATAAGTTATGCAAAGATCCCTTAATTAAGATTATGTCTTACTTTCTCGAACAAGGTGATTAGAACCGCTTCAGCTACATTATGAAGAGTGATTGGATATTCGCTTTCCTTTTAGTGAAAAATAAGCGAAGAACAGAACTTTACTACTATGCAGCCATATAAAATTAACAGTTTCTAAAGCCTATAAAATTATTTTGTGAAAGCTGCTGTTCAACATTCTTTGCAAAAACGCGGTTAAACAGCAAACAAAAATTAAAAATAGAAGGGACATCTAAAAATACAAACACTCACACGTGGGGAAAAAAGCAGAATCCAATTTTCCTTACAAAAAAAAAAAAATTGTCAGAAGCAGCTCCAGACGGCTTGGAAAGGAGAAGTTTTATGAGTGATTACTTGGTAATCCAATTTCCCCTGAGTGCTCATTTTGCACTTGAATTACCTTTGCCTGACACGTATTGCTATTTTGGTTGTCTGTATCTTTCTATTACATGCCTATTAAGGAAGAGTAAGGAACATTTTAAAATTGTTATTGGCAAGTGCTAATATATATATATATATATATATATATAATTCCAAGAGAGAGAGAGAGAGAGAGAGAGAGAGAGAGAGAGAGAGAGAGAGAGAGAGAGAGAGAGAGAGAAATAATTACTGGCAAACTCATAATGTAACGGCTGAATCGTTAATGAAACCTCGTGAAGGAAAGTTCCAAAACATTAACCACTTCATAAATCTACACAGATGGCTCATTAGCAGGGTATCAAAACCCCTACATCAGCTGCACAACTTACCCCTTCCTGATCACTAACTCTTCCATCCCTCCTGTCCAGCACTTTTTGTCTTCCTTATTTCTTCCTCGAGGCACTCCGATTCATCTACACCTTTCACCTACCTCTTGTCTATTGTTTCCACACGAATAAACCATCCCACAGCAGTCTCATCTATCTTTTCACTTACGCTGACCGTCTTGCCATAAAATTCTAAAGTAATGTTTCCATTTCCCTGTGAGTTTAAGAACTAAAAAGATACTGAACGGTATACGAATATAGAGATTATAGAAAAGCACATCATAAGCGGAAAAATAAGTTTATGGGTGTGTGTTTGTGAAGATTACCAATTAGCAATTTATAATTAATTCATAAAGAGGGAAATTTTCATCCATCGAAAAACCGATTTAAATCAGTGCATGTTACATGGTTTTTCAAAATCAGACAAAGTAGAGCCTCTGCGTTCATGCAATTACACGAAATCATTGTTGTTAAGGTACAATGAAAATAATACGACAAAGGCCTCTAAAGCAGAGAAAAAATTTACCTGATTTGTCGATTATCCTGTTCCCATGTTACTATTTTTCATGGATCAACAACAGTCTTAAAAGGTAGGCCATTTAAAGTTCTGGAATTGAAAAACTTTCAACATCACACAAATAGTTTCATCTCTCCCAGGAAGTAATACTTTGCCAGTTTTCTTAGAATTATGTCTGGGGACCAGAAGAATATTTTACCTCGAGATTCCTTTTGCATAGTTGATTTAAATGGAAATCTATTAAGGGGCTATCTTTAGGAAGCAGGTTTTCCTTTTCTAACTGAAAGGGGTCTTACTGTGAAGAAAAAGTAGCATTTCCATACCGTCGTATATACATCATGACATACTGACACCATTCTTATCATCTATCTTACCTAGACTACCCATGGCCCGCTGGGTCACTTTTTTATTGTGATGAAAAAGAGTAGCAAGTCCATACCCTCGTATATACATCATGGCATCTTGACGCCAATCCATCATATATCTTGCTTATATATATATATATATATATATATAATATATATATATAGATAATAACGGAGACGGCATTATCTCGTTATTCATTTTGGTAGCGAATGGCCATAGCAGAAGACAACTGGTAGTTGGCAATACTTTCTCTCTCTCTCTCTCTCTCTCTCTCTCTCTCTCTCTCTCGTCATACCTCCCCTCCATTTCATTAGGTCATCAAATCAGAGTCGTGAACTTACAAAAATATGCATTTATTTAAAAACAAAGTATTAACTGAATAACTCAGATTCTTAACAGAATGATTAGATGGAATATTAACTCAATACCCAATTAACTCAGATAACCCTCGGTAATTAACAGTCTACACAGTAATTAGTCAACACCATTTCTCCAAATGAATTATCCCACTCTTCTCCAATTATAGTTCCGCCTACCAGAATCGCCTGTTAAAAACACAGGAGAACAAACTGGTAAGCATACACAATTGTAAATAAAAAGTCAAAAGATTAAACGAAATAGAACACCTTTACAAAATATCAAAAATATAGTCAAGCCACACCTTTGGCTAAAACACAGTAATTCTTACCCATTTCAGCTAGTTTCACTTCACCAAACAGAAAAACGTTGGCAGAGCCATCCCGGCTCTGCCTTCTCTCCCCGTAACAGTCTCTATGGTTCTGGCTAATTACATGCTATTATGAACGGACATAGCTCGTACGAACGCACGAATTTGCACACACACTGATCACGCCCAAAAACCACTCGTAACCAGTTTCAAAGTCACCTCTGACAAACGCCCATAATGTCACACCACCTCAAGACCTATCAGCATTTTCTAAGCTGAGATGTTCTCTGTCTCCATGGGAAGCTAAAAACGATGATTCCCAATTTCTGAGGAATGTCAAAGCACGTGACATACAACGATGTCTCATACATATCATATAATATTATATTATTTAAAATACCTCATAACAAATTCCCCCATTTATGTTACAGATAGCTCGGACACCATATAGCTAGCTCCAGCCTAGCCACAGGTCACATAAAACAGCTCATATATATAAAAAAAACACATTGGCCGGCTCATTAAGCAGAAAATATAATAATAACTGCACGTCTCAGGCAGCACAGCGTAATGTCTATCACACATTATCTCGAAAAGCCTATACCAGGACTATAATAACAATTGGGTGTAGAATCTTTTCCCCATTTTGAATTTTCGAATCTCCCTTTTTGTCTGCAACTGCAACTGCACAGACTCGCGAAACACGTTGTAGGAAGGCGAAACGTCTCCCAGTGGGAGACATCTGATAACTCCCGTAGTCCAAAAGCGCTGTAGAACCCCGTAGACTCGTAGAACTCTCGTATGTGGGCAAACAACAGCAACATCTCTGCAACGGATGGTGGGCGTCTTGCTAGCGTTGGGGAAAGATGTTTATGGTGTGTTTCAGTATGTCAGTCACGTCATAGGTC
>NC_087212.1:60889085-60891585 GCF_015104395.2 Macrobrachium nipponense | reverse complement strand
TGGGATTTAAGCTATTGTTATTTATTTAATATTTTTTCGTACTCATCGGGCCTTTAATTTGAGTCATTTAAACACCTCTACAGACAAAGCTTGAAATCTGACAAAGCAATACAATTTTGTTGTTAACAGGATATATTCAAAGCACTACTTTCATCATGACAGCATCCTCTCCAAATTGTGTAAAAAAAAAAAAATCTGTCTAGCGAAACCACTTAAGGGGCTAATTTCAATGATGAAATATATATGCACTCAACTTTTAATCTCCTGGGACAGGAAAAATAAGGGCGAGTAGTTACCGGATTTGTCTCAACAAATGTCAGTTCATTTATTGTAATTATTACTAATCAAGATTTTTTTTTATGAAAAGCCAAAGTGAAAGTAAAGATGCAAACGCACTAACTTCAGTGACAGATATTTGTAGCAATAAAAAATATATAGAGTGAAACTATTTTCACTAAACAAAAATAGAAATATAATACAAAAATGAAAGGAAATACCAAGCACAAAGAACTGCAGCAAATCAAACACCACAAGTAGAGTTAAATTCCAGTAGTAACATATCACATTCATTCCAGGTGTATAAAACAAAGGCAGCCGACAACATTTGATACATACTCAAAGAGGCTAACCGAAGGACGCAGAATACGAAAACTATCTTTCATTAACTCCAAAAACGTCGCTTCCTTAGTAAACCTGCCCAACAAACCTTATTTTAGTAAAAGCTATAGCGATCATAAACATTTTTATAATGGTTATGTTATAAAGCGTGTGGCATTCACAAACTGTGTATTTGGAATACCAATTTACATAGGTTATGGCTTTTAAACATTAATGTGGAAGGTAACAGTTCCAAAGCAGCATCCAACCAGTGACAACCATAAATTTAGGGGCGTCATCTGGTGTAACGCTAATGAATACTATTATAAAGAGAGGCTGTTTGGTATCATAACCAATTCACAGAACCAGTTAGCGTTGTGATATTTGTCCTTCGGTCGGATAATAGCAACGATCATCACACATTGAGAATATCTGCCAGTGTAAGATTCTGTGAAATGTTCTGAATGACCATTAATAGGATTCCGACACTCTTCTCTCACTGATTTCTGTTATTATTCCCTTTTAGACAGATACGTGGAGTCGCTATTGATGGGGTTCGCTGATAACTTTCTCATTAGTTTTAGAGACACATGATCACATAGTATCACTTATATCAAACTTCCCATTGTTAATAAGAGACATTAAAATGTGTATGTCATTTTTATTTTTGCCAATAAAAAGCATTACGTATCATATCTTACAAATTTCCTGAAAAAAAATCAAAAGGCTTTTACTTAACATTTCCTGCCAAAAAAGTCATTTAAAACACGTCATGTCTTCAGACTTCTTATCAATGAGATACTGAAAAGTGCCCCATTTCAAGTTTTGCGTTGTCATGTAGGGAATCTCTAAGTAATTTCCTCGAATGCAATGCTAAATAACTCTCCATTGGGCTTGTGATATTGTTATGCCCGTTATTCATTATATGAAATCGAGATGAACGGTGATCTGCTTTCACAATATTTTCAAAATTCACTTCATTTGAGTCTGACACAATGTTGGTTGGGGCTCTCTAATAGTTAGTCCACTATCGGATTTTATTTTTCTTCGGTAACCATATTAAACGCTGCAAATTACTGAACTGTACTGATCTCCCTGTAGACGGCCTCATCCATTCCGGTTCTCTTGTAGAAGCTGTATTTAGTATTCAGAGCAGATACAGTGGATGTAGGGAACCTTTGCCAAGAAAAATCTGTGCGTGTTTATAGCTGCAATCAGAGAGCACGGGAAGGCAGCTATTATTGTAATAATGATGTAATATTTGTTTATTACCTAATGATTAAATTCTTCATTATACTAAAAGAAGTACAACAGCTATTTTCTCTTAGTATCGTATAATGTTCCCAATAATAACAATAACGACAACATTACTAATATAACAATGGTGGAACGGGACATAATCATTATAATCACCATCATTATCCTTAGTGATACTATGACCACCAATGATAACAACAATAGTTATAACTAGCTGACATGGTCCTATAAAATTACTGTTGTAGAATTAGCAGAGATGTTTGTACGATGACTGGAGTAAAAATTACTTGAGATTTTGAGTTGCCGATTTGGCTTATAATGACATAACGAGAGAAGACAAGTAAAAGAGACTGTGCATAGGTACACGCTTGTGGTACTAGAAAGGTCGTCATGGGGTTGGTGTGGTTAAGGGTTAGAAATGAAGGTGAATGTGAAGAAAAACTACAGAATAGTGAAAGTGTAACAAATCTGGTTACAAAGAAAACTGAGAATGAATGTCATCAAGCACAAGACTATGGAAGTAATCAAAATTATAGGTTATGGAGCAACAACTATGAGTATGGATGGTGCAAACATTAAAGTACTGAATCGTGTAGGTAACAGGGTGTAAGCGTAACATGTAATGCTAGGGTGACATGCGAAGTGA
>NC_087212.1:60871585-60884085 GCF_015104395.2 Macrobrachium nipponense | reverse complement strand
TTCTGACGGGTGTGTACGGGCCCCTGACTCTCCCCTTAAAGTCACAAAACCACAGTCCCAGTTTGTCCTTCGCGCCCTTTACCTGGCTGCGAAGGCGCCCATTTAAAAAGCCCCCAGTCAAGTGTGTGTTTTCCCTCCTCTGTTGTTAGACTGTGCCGGGCCCAGGAGCCACGAAGTGTCCCTCTATTACCTGTGAGATTTCTCTCGGCAGACGACACAACTTCCCACCACCTCTCAAAACAGGTAAGTTTCCAGCAAAGGCATGAGCATTAGAATAGAATTTGGTGGTTGAACAGGAGGTAGATGAAATGCCAAAATAGAGAAAAGGGAGCATTCATATAGGACGCAATTAGCACAGCTTTATTACCAAAAAAAAAAAAAAAAAAAAAAAAACACACACACCAAAACACTGCAACACACACACAAACAAAGAGATATAAATGTGTGTAAATACGGGAGTCTTCCCCGGCAGGACGTCAACGCGTTAAACTCACCTCCATCGGGAGCAGCGAAGGGGCCCTTGGGTGGTAGGACATTCGAAATTCTTTCGGTGAATCCCGACCTCAGGGGAACGGGGTCTACGTGTATACAAGGGTAATTAACAAAGAGAAGGAAAATGTCAAAGGTCACGGTTTGGGAGCTGGTAATATTTGCATAGCGGAGACAATCGATACAGAGTGTATTTGGTAAAACCCTGGCTAAAGACATGCGCAGTGCCGGGCCAACCGTCGCCGCGCTAAGCACAGCCACTTAACTTTTCATAGCACCTTCAGCCTCTGCACCAGCTTATCTCAACGTGATCTTATCTCACTTCCGTGACAAAAGAATCAGTTTAATAGACAAAAATAATTTCCTTAAAGAATACCAGAGGTTTAGATCATGTCCAAACATTGTTATACAAATGACGATTGTTTCTTTAGTCTGACCTGACCTTCGTACACTGAAGGTCACAAGGCTTTTACATTACTAGCTGGGCGTTCAGAAATCAATAACTCGCAATGCAGTCGTCTTTAGGTTCAAGCTGGTCAACATCATCCATCATTGTTTACAAAACCAAAAAAGGAGCAAAACAAAAAGACGCTATTCAGGAAATGAGGAATGATTGTTAATGGATAAGAAATGAGAGCTGCAACTTAGGAATGAGATACAAAAACCTGACAATTGCAGCTTGCAATATATCTCTGCAGATTCCTAAAATGCACACAAAGAACAATTCACCATTACAAAATAATGAAGAAATTGTCGATACCTAAATTTACCTCGATTTTGTGAAACAACTCTTCATTAATTTGTCTTTCAGTTCTCATCTTCTGTCCTATTTTCTTTTTAAAACTCGTTTCTTTTCTTAGAGACTAACCACAAATGACTGAAAATAAAAAAACACTCTTGAAACGCTAACTAGAAAACAAAATACTTCCAAATAATCTTTGCTCATTTGAAGAGAGAGAGAGAGAGAGAGAGAGAGAGAGAGAGAGAGAGAGAGAGAGAGAGAGAGAGAGAGAGAGAGAGAGAGAGAGAGACTTTTCTGAAAAAAAATACTCTACTTTTTCCTAGCGCAGTAATAGTGAATTGTGGCTGCCATTTCTACCGAAGGTTAAATCCTTTGATCGATGCCTTCCAGAATAGAAGTTACATGAACATTTCAATGCTTACTCGCATTTCTTAGTGAGCATCTAAACTGGAAGTTGGAATAAAAAGGAAAAACATAAATCCTCAGTCGAATTCAACAAAGAGCAGGGCACTGATAGTCTATCTGTGGATTAGACGAGGAGAAAGAGACGAAAAAAGTTCTTCATTCAGAACATCAGTCTTAAGGCATTCATGCTATAACACTCATTCATTAGAAAGGGCATTCATCCCGCTCCTATTATTAGTAGTATGAGATCTCATTTCGTCATTTCTGCTTTTCTTCTTCCCAATACATTTTCATTAACAACACAAAAAAGGAAGTCAGCCATAAGCTATAATTTCCTATCTTAGTTCGAACTCAAATAATCGTCATTTGGCAATTAATTTTTTTCTTTATTAAAGTACGGGATGAAGTTGCTGGACATAAAACTAAACTATTCGAACCTCCCAATACACAAAAAGTAGATAGCTAGAAAATAATAGCGGTTACGTGTTTCCTAGTTTTGTCTCTTTTCAGAATTAGACCTTGAACTTATCACTCCCACCCCCTCCCTTTCCACCCCCCTTTTTTTATTGACCATCTACATACGAACCTCAAGTGCCCTCCTTGTCGGTCTTGTGAAACGTAAGTAAATTATTTCATTTCACCATTCATTATGTACTGCTCATGTAAAAAATTATATTTGGTTATAATGAAACCGCATGTTCACAAACCATAGAATATTTATTTATAAAAAGTTTCGAGATATCTCGTATCCTGTTAACATGGTAAAAAACAGACCTGTGTACACTGAAGAGAATACATGCTTTTCTGAAACCGAGAGCAAGAACAGTGTATACAAATTCTCAACTCATGATATTATCAATACTTCTTTCAAGTTCGATACTGAGTTTATGAAATATGCCTACAAGATGTAAAGGAAGCCTACCTTCAATCCTAACATTTTTACGAGAAGAAAAAGAAAATTATTCAAAAAATCCTATGCACATCACAGTTGGGAAACAGGACACTCATGAAATTGCACTGCTAATATCTCTCCGTGATGCATTTGTTCTTCAATCTCACTTGGTTACGTTGGCAATTCATACTTGTCTGCAAATGATCACAGGGCTGTGTTATCCTTGCATTGCCGGTCCGTTGTTGGGTTTACTTTTTTCGTCTCATATTACCCTCCAGCTCAAGAGAACCTGTGACTTAAATATATGACAGACTCAACCTCATTAAACGATTCTTTATCCAGTGTTATGATCTCATCCTTTTGTGTTTACGCTATTCTCATTATTCCTTTTAAAATTAAATATATCTTGAGACCCCTCTATCTACATATACGTATAATATAATCTACCGGGTTATCTAACTATCTGTCTTATCTGGTTTTAGCAAATCAAAGAAAGTTAAATTAGATAAGAAAACGAAAATCCTCGGTATTTTCTATCACAAGTTTTTACAATCTTGTATACTGAAATAGTTCACAGAGGGCCTAAATGATTGACATGGAATCCGGTTTTCCGACCTAAGCAACCATTTTATATTAAAAAAATCAAAATTTTTTCAATAGGATCTGCATGTTAAAAGAGCGTTTTAATGCTCTAGATCTTAAAAAGAAAAACTGTTGTTCAAGAGAAATGGCAGCTGGTAGTAACTATTTATTCTACTTAAAAAAAGAATGACATTCTTATTTCAGATCTTTTTTCAGCAATCCCCATCTTTGTTTCATTTCTTTTTAATCTACATTAGTGTACTGCATTATAAATGTGTTGTGATAAGGTTGGTTTTCAGTTAGCGAAATATGTCATTTCATTGTTATAGTAGTGACAGACTAGGTATTGTTATCTGATCCCTGCCTCCTCATGGCTGTTAATTCATTCCAAATCTAAACAGTTACTACTACTTCCTTCGCCATTTTGTGGAGGGGAGAGGTTCTAAGTACGATATTTCTGCCTGACGTTGAACATTAATCACTACTATTGCCCTGAGTTATTGTCGTAACAGTGCATTTAATTTTAGAGCTCCAAAAAACTGTTACGCATTTTACTGAGCGTTCAAAATTAAGTACTACGATGGTACGTAAACTTTGTTGCATCTTTAAGTAATAAAATCTTAATTACTCTGATTATCCTCAGTGACTCTGGCTACTCTTCAAGTTCTTATAATGCTACACAAAAATATACTTTCCCTTTTCATACATTCGAATATGATATAGAGAAAATAATCATTGTATTTCAAAACTCATATGCCTTACCTAATTCTTGAGAGCATTTCACATTATACAAAAAACAAAACACACAGCTGGAAATAAAGAAGTATTAATGTGCATAATCCATAGGTCCTTATAGAAGAGGATATAATCGCTAGGCTTTCCATATCCAAAGGCCGATGTGGTGGGAAAGTGGGAAACGTAACGCCCTTATAAAACTTGAGACTTACAAAGAGCCAGAAAATGAATGGGGACGGGGGTAGATCAAGGCTTAACTCGGATGGAAGCGGAAGAAAAAATGACTGAATGTTGGAAGGCTACAAACATCGGCGAAATGAAGTAGGACAGGTAACTCCATAGATGGCTCTTACTCTTACGTGATCTTTATTTGGACCTAAGTTAAATAGAAGCTCGAAAACATAATAACAAAAAAATCTCAGATTTCGGATCAAATATTATGAGTACTGTGAAAAATGTAAATTTACCTCAACTTCCTTTTTCCCGTTAATGGTCTTTCTTTGTTGTTACATAATACACGCACGGGAATTCCAATAACCCTCATCATTGTTGAAGTATCTATGTATATATATATATTATATATATATATATAATTAGATATATTATCTATATATACTATATATATATATATATAATGCAATCTTGACCAGAAAGAAATCTGAAACAAACCTCCTCTTGAGGAATTTGAGCTGTTAACCTGTGAGTTGCTAAGCCTATACTATATCACTCAGTCACAGATGAAATAAAGGATTGGAACTAGATATCCAATTGAATAGACTCTGGAATCATATCGGGCTTACTATATCCATATCTAAAGTTTGCGGTCCAATTAACTGAGGGATGACGACGCATTCAATGCTCCTCCCCAAAGGGACTGAGGTGAAATATACAGTATATTAAGTAGACAATCTCGCCTTCCAATAGCTCTTAAAGAAAAATCTATCATCTGCCAACACCAACAATATATTCCCTTGGCCACAGAAGACATAAAAGGAGTGGAATCGCATATTCTACTGCACATACTCTGGAATCATAGTGACTTTACTATACCCATGTCCATGATTTTTAAACTAACAGAGATCCAAAAGCATCAGCAGCAGATTGAAAGTCTGGTTCCACACCTTTTATGATCTCTAAAGTGAGAGGAAACATTGTTAGCTGGGTAATCCCAGGTCAGCAGTTCAATGAAGTTTATCATCTTCATCACCATTTCTATTACTCTTTCAGAATCATAGTTAATTGACGTTATTTATTCTACAAAATAGAAACCAACCCAAAACTTCAGCTTTCTTTTAATTTTGTGCTTGGCTACTGTACATTAATTCCAATTGCACAGACAAAACTAGCTCAAGCACAAAGTATAAAATAAACAAGGCATGATCCGACCTCCAGTTTACTCTAGACAGGTGTATGATTTCCCCTTCACACATAAGTTGTAAACTTTATATTCCTAACTTTTAATGTAAATTAACACGTGCTAAAATCTACGGTCAAATAGAACCTTGTTTCATGAACGAAAATTAAAATGAATATGCTACTTATTAGAAATAATTTTTCTTAGTGTTTAGCATGCATACTATTTATTTTTTTACATTTCCATTCTAAGAAATAAATCATAAATACACTATCTTAAAATTCCTGAATCATTTACTCAATGCAAAACACCTTTTTCAGACTTTTTTAGGCTCTTCCATAGATCTTACCTACAGCCCCAAAAAGAACAACAACAAAGTAGTTTGTAGGCTTACTCCACAAGCCAACAAAAATTATTTCATTTAAAAGTGGTAACTTAAGCCCTTAGGCCATGGTTAATATCATATAAAACAAATAAACATCATGCTTTTAAAACCTGCAACTAATATCAATAATAATGATAATTCTCCTGATCATCATCTTTTTTCCAAGTTTAGGAACTCTTTTGAGGTGTTTGTTTTTATCTGAGATTCTCTGTTATAAGTTGCTGAAAGAGCATGAGGCTTTCCTGCCGTAATGCTTATTTAACCACAACTGACAACTTCCTCAAAGCAATTGCTAAACTAGAAAAGAATGATGATGATGATTATGACAATTATCATCCTTTTAGTTTTCTGTAACAGAAAACTATTCGGTTGAATATTTCCAAAGTTATAAACGACAAAATTTGGGGGTTTTGTGTACTTATGCTGGGTGGACTTTACTAACCGCCAACTACCGTGGCTGTTCATAAGCAATCAACCTTTGGAAAGGCAATTTCTGAGATTTTTCATCAAGGAAAAATATTGTTATATTTCTACTACTTTACTTCTGGTGGGTAATTATCTACCATAAAGTATGTTATTCAGAAGTTGAGTAGATTTGATATTAAAAGACATTTGTAGCTTAACATTGGAGAATATAAAAAAATGTCACAGTGAATATAAAAAAACTGCAATGTGTATATATATACATATATATATATATATATATATATATATATAATAATATATAATATATATATATAGTATATATTATATATTATGTATAGATATATATATATATACATATATATATATATTTAAATATGTGTGTTTGTGTATACATACATATATACATATAGACACATATATATATACGTGTATATGTATACACGCACGTATTTCGTGTGTATAACCCTAATTTCCCATAGAATCTTAAATATCTACGTATTACTGTAAATTTGCACCGTCTGTTTAAGTCAGCCTAAAGTATCAGTCATAGCCACTTCTCGTACTGGGAATGATCCATTAAAAAAAATAAATAGATTTTCAAGAGGCTGAAATGACATAAGGACGTTAATAAGGATATATAACGACAGCAATGAACGTAGTTAATGGTGTGCCACAGAAATCCAGGCTAAAATGTATGCACATGCCTTCAAGAGTAATTTCATAATGAAGAACCATAAAAACCTTTCGTTCTGTACTTGATAACATACCTGAGTAATTTATGCCCAATGTTTTTTTGAATAACGACAAATGTACTTGTATGTGTGTGTGTGTGTGTGTGTGTGGTGTGGTGGTGTGGTGGTGCTGTGTGAGATAGAGAGATAGTTGTAGTGTAAAGACAAAATTTATATAAAAAAAAAAGAATTTGGCGTGCTAAAATGAAATACTGCTACAGGTTCGTATAAACACACACATACGTTTCATATATTAGAAATATACGTACCTCATATCGAGTATAATACGAGTAATTATATATCATATATTTATATTTATAGATATATATATATGATATATATATATATGTGTGTGTATATATAATATATATATAGTGTATGTAGAGAGTAGAGAGAGAGAGAGAGAGAGAGAGAGAGAGACAGAGAGAGAGAGAGAGACTTAGTAAAGTAGTAAAAATTACATGGCGTGTTTAAGCAATGATATATTACTATAGGTTCGTGTGTATGTATGTAATTATCGATGTAAGTATGTATGTATGTATGAAGGTATGTATGTATCTATGTATGTAAATATGTATATATATATATGATATGTATATATATATATATATATATATATATATATATATATATTCGAAAAACTGTGCAGTGATTGTACAAATCATGATTTCAAAATCCTAAGTTCCGAGGTAACTTCTTTACTTACTAAGGTTTCAGTTGACAATTCCTTGCTGGCTTTATCTAATGAATTACCAAACATGCTTTAATTAAGCTAATTCCCGACCGAACTTTAGAACTGAAATCATGAGTTCCCGACGCCAAGACGGTGGGCAAGTTCGTCTTTAATGGAAAATGCTACCTTCCGAAGTTTGAAAGACTGGACATTCTCCTGTCCCGAGAACTCACCCACTTGCAAATAGTATTTTATTTTCCGGCTAAAAAGTTGCAAGTAACTTTACCTATTAGGGTTCTTTGATTCCGATATATTAGTGAAGTTGTTTTTGTTTGTTAGGCAAACAGATTAAATAATTTTCAGCATTCCATTGTCCATCTCTAAGGCAAACCTGTGAGGTCAAGTATGAGAGGAGGAAAAAAGTAGTCTATGGAAAGGAAGCAATAGACTCAACAGAACTATATACATCTAACTGAACGTAAACATGCAGGGAATTCCATTTGGCTTTATATTCATAGAGAATATTCATAGTAAAGAATAGCTAAGATGCTTAAATTCAGAACTAATGCTAAACGTTATATCGAGTTTGGCGAATTTCAACACTTGACGCTAGACCACTATACATCAGAGCTAAATATATTAGCCTAGCTGAAGTCTCACATATTCAATCTAACACTTGAAACAGAGAGAGAGAGAGAGAGAGAGAGAGAGAGTAAGCCTAGCTGAAGTCTCGCTGTTTCAATCTAACACTGACATAGAGAGAGACGACACCGAGAGAGAGAGGGATAGAGAGAGAGAGAAGGAGGAGAAGAGAAAGCGAGAGGAGAGGCGGAAACGGCCAAAACGTGCATTTCTGTACTAAAGGTCTATCACTTGCTTCTAGTAATTTATGCCACAACACTGGATGTTACGTTATGCTTTAGTGTAGGAGTTTCCTGTTAGTACACCGCAGCACTTGTTCACGAATCCATCCAGGTCTGGTAGTATAGCTCTTTCTTTTAGGATGATCTTGACAAAATTACCCTCCTAGTCTACATACGTTTCGATTTTTTCCTTTGTACATCTAATTTCCAAAGGGCTATTTTGGATGCGTGTAACATCGGCCTTCACATAAAAAACTGGATATTAAAGCTGACGATCCCTACTTGCATTTCAGTGCTCGCACTGTAAACGATTTTTTTAAACAGATAAACAAAGCACACTTTGTATGTTAGTTGTCACATGAAATGCTCCAGTGATTTATATACCGTTCTTTCTCAAATGGCGTTAATTCATTCAACGTGAAGAGAAGAGGCATTTACCTATAAGATCTGTTCTTATCCTGTTTCATTATTTATAGTTTCTGAGTATAACAACAGTGATGAAAATACACGAGCAAAACAATAGTTTCAAATTTCAAAACAAAGTATACGCCACATTGCGTACAAGTGTAGCAGGTGCGACCCTTCTCACCATCGATGCCGTGGTTCTATTGAGTTTGGTTTCCGCCAAGTGAAGTTACTCAACTGATTACGTTCTGAAATTAACAGCCTTTAGGGAGAGTAGCGCGCACCGCGGAAAAGGAGTTACGACTCTATTTAATTTTAGATTACACAACGGGGGAGACTGTCGAGATTAGGTTAAAGATGGCTTGGGAAGGTCACAGTCGACCGAGAGAAAGGGAGTGAGGATGAGGAAAGCTAATTCTCCATGAACACTTTTCTGTAAAGCTTTCTTTACCGGGGGTATTTCTTCCA
This sequence comes from Macrobrachium nipponense, assembly GCF_015104395.2. NCBI lineage: Eukaryota > Metazoa > Arthropoda > Malacostraca > Decapoda > Palaemonidae > Macrobrachium > Macrobrachium nipponense. Next base: position 60,874,935 of record NC_087212.1, on the reverse strand, counting down.
CTAAGACTGAATCTCAAGTTTCGATGCACACCCCCATCCCCACCCCCCGGAGAAGACTTTCCTCTATAAAGCAACCTATACCGCAGTGATACAAATGCAACATTAATTCTACTACTGTCTTTAAAGATCATATGCATTGAAATTAAGCAAGAACACTTATTTACCTTCAAAAAAGTAAAGAAAAATAAGCATCCTCAAACACACATGCCAGTTTAACTTGAAGTCATAATGCCTAGACAAGGAAAGATCCCTGCAGGAAACCTCAGAATCCATCAGTGCAATGAGAGCGAGGCGCAGTTCTGCTGCACAAAGAAATAATAAATTTCGAGAAAGCGGATTTAGCTGCTGAAATGAAGGGATGTACGAGAGACCAGGCAACAGAAGACGGCAGCTTGCATATGACATTCGAAACAGGTATATTAAAATAACAGTTTTCATAAATACAAATACAATGAAAATCAATACTAGGATAAAGAAGGTGAATGTAATAAAATAACACCCCTAATGTTGCATCTGAGGAAAACAAAAAAGGAGAGCCGTGGAAATGGTGAATGAAGAAAAGGCGCGTACAACGTATGGCAGATAGAAAGGATAAAAGGGAAAATGCATGGAAGTGCAGAGGAATATTGGGTTTACACACAGGAAAGGGAGGAGAGCATCGATAAAAGAAAACATGGCTCAAAAATAGATGGATGTAGAAATTCAAATGCGAATATTGTGGAACGGAGAAAGGTAGACACCAGTGAAAAAGTACGTAGGAGAGGTAAGGGGTCGGATCCTGTGATGAACCAGAATTCTCATCTATTTCTCAGAGCTGGTCAAGAGAAACAGACGGAAAGATGTACATACATATGTTCATACCAACTTGTATATGCATACATATATACAGAAACACACACATATCTATATATTGGGTCGAAATTTTATGTCCCATAGCGATTTAAGACTTGGCAATGCCCTGCTACAGTTGGATAACTTACAATTCTCTATTTTACTGCTCAGGTAGACCATACACACAACAGCAGAAAAAAGCAGAAGCCAACAATTAATCGCGAGACCTCGAGAACCATCGTAACGCAAGATAGGAAAATTCAAGTCTGTGAAATTAATGCAAGGATTGAATAAAAATGATAAATGTTCCATCACATGAAGGATTTTTTTATGAAATCTACAAAGAAAAAGTCCGATTACAAAGGAAGTTAACATAAGTACATTATAATGTTAACTGGGGCAAAAGAATACCAATAACATCAACCCTTTTACGAACTTATACCGTAGATGTATTTCGAATACCTTATATGAAAAAAAAATTATCCACATTACATTATAAAAAAATACTTCCTTTACACTGAGAAAAACGCACGCACACGCACACATACACACATGCAGGACACCCATATCATTTGTGTGTGATTCAAGCGAACCGCTTGAAAGCACCAAAAAAACTGCATCAAAGAAATGTCATCGCTTGAACGTTAGATCTCCCTATTTCTCTCTAAATAGTGAAGGTAGTACAGTTCTGACTGTAAGATTTCAATAACATACCTTGTTAAAATTAAATTGGTATAGATATCATCACCAAAGTTTGAAATATATAACCTTCAAGACACTAAGAAGTCAGATAAATACATTTCCTGAAAAGTAATGCCGCACAGAGATAGTCAGGGTTCAAATCGCTTTCAAAACGTATTGAGAATCGTGTGTGTATTATATATATATATATATATATATATATATATATATATATATATATATATATATATATATATATATATATATTTCGTAACGGAAATGAAGAACACCAAAACAAATTGAAGAGCATCCCCTGACAACTAAAGCTTGAAAAACTTCCTTCTTAGGTTTTTTGGTGATGTCAAAACAACAACGCATGTTAGCCGGTATTTACTGTTTTTCCAGGACCTATATTTAGGTGCCTTACGGTGGGAGGTAATAATAAACCATATGTTATCAAACTTTTATTACGCCACATCATATACAATACCGCCTTCGATAGTATTCGGTTGGATTAACAATTTTTGCGGATACACTCATGCACACTTTCGTCTCTTCTTTCATGGTCATGCACTATCAGATTAAAAACAAAATCAAACAGATTTACTGTTATTTAACATACAGTCATCTTGCTCTCTCTTTCTTTCATCTGTGGCATTTTTTTTTATCTAGAAACATAATATGCAAGTTCATGGCCCTTTGACTTGTTATACTAATGTATGGTCATTATGAATATAATATAATAATAATAATAATAATAATAATAATAATAATAATAATAATAATAATAATAATATCTCTTGAAGGACTATGTTTTGAAAAATTAACTCTTTAAGATAGGATAATAAAGCGTTAGCTGCAAAATATCAATGAAAGTAACATTTGAAATTATAAAGAAATGTTATCTTGAACAGTATGGAAAAAATAAAGTTTTTTGAAAGTGAAAAAAAATGTAATACAAAATTCACTTATTCCCTCAGATGAATAAACAAAATCACAGCCAACACTACTGAGTCTTATATATGACGGTAAGGTTCCAGACCTTTTGTACAAAGCTCTCGAAATTGATACGTACATTTTCTATTGTAAATCATCTGGACAAAAGATTTTCAATTTTTGAACTTTAATGTCAATTTATCCATTGGCATAAAGGTATTGGATGATTTTTTGTTTGAAGAGAGAAATTTCACGTTTCCATCTATTTTTTTGAACAAAGAAATTTCAGTTTCTATCTGCTTGAAAAAAGAAATTTTATACTTTATCCACCAGTACAAATGGATTTCAAGTTTGCAAGTTAGCCTTTCAGTACAGGGAATTTGAGATTAAGGCGCTCGTGCGGGCTGGCTAGCACTAAAGGTTTGCATGCACCAGTGTAAACGAGGAACTCCATGTCTGATGTCTCGTCAGTATTAAAACACGTGGAGCCTTTCTGCCCATACCTGAAAAAACAGAGATAGGCAGAATTGTTACCTACTAAGAGGCAACCTGTCTGCCCAGGGCTGACTGTTAATTGTTTTGTTGGTTAGTTGCGCAGCCTGCATGCATGTTTTTTGACATGCAGCAGCCACTTTCACTTTCACGTTTTCAGGGTTTCACTCCCGAAACCTCCAGTGGTAGAAGCAAATGACCTTGGGGAGTTGTTCTATTTTGGGCTTGTACCTCAGGTTGTTCTCCCTCCTGAAGCTTTGGAAGCAGTGTATAGGGGCTGCAGGGACCCTCTGTTTCACTGTCTCTCTTTGCATCACCCTGCTGCTGTGGTTGTGGGGCGGCCGCTGCTACGGTTGTTTTTTGGGCTCCACTTGTGGGACAGGCGGACAGCGTTGACCATTTTCCGGAAC
>NC_087212.1:60839085-60866585 GCF_015104395.2 Macrobrachium nipponense | reverse complement strand
TCATGGCCGTGTCTAATAGCTTTTCTTCGATAAAATCTTTACAAAGCTTCGGATATGGATCGTATTTTGGAAATGGCTATTTGAAGCAACAATTGGCAAAAATATGCAGTGATGTCTAATGTGAAAAATTAGGGCACTTTTGGAGTAAATCAGAGAAATTTAAAAGGAAGCTTAGCTAAATTTGGTAAGCACCCAGAGAGAGGCTAGTTTTGACGTAAAGTATGACATCAGACATAATAGCAGGGCATGGACTATGAGTTGCAAGTATCATTCAACACCACAATGTAGTTATGATTAAATAAATATACATAATAAACAATGTAAATTAAATAATCAAAATAACTGAAAATATATAAATAAAACCGATATTACATAAAATCACTGATAACCACTCAGCAACCCTATAACAAAAATTAGTGTCAGTTTCAAGTAATGAATCAAGCGTATGGTAGAAACAATAAAATTGATACAGAGTAAGAGGGGGCGAGTAGTGTACTATACCAAGCACTACGGATTTATTATGGGATTGATCATGCATTAAGGAAGTTAAGGTTAGAAGACTTGCGCTATGGTACCTTTATTTAGCAGGACTAAGCAGGTACACGTGAACCGGAACTTTTGAGATATTAGCAACAGAAGCTCCAGGGCAACAATGGTTTTCACAGAGTGTGTGTAAGACTTGGTGCATATTTCAAGTTGAAGGAATTGTGAATTGCGCCATGGAGCTCTATTACACAATTAATTGTCTCATTTAATGCCCACTCCCTTATTGTACTCTTCCTAAAGACATGACCCATCGAAAAGATGAGAGAGAGAGAGAGAGAGAGAGAGAGAGAGAGAGAGAGAGAGAGAGAGAGAGAGAGAGAGAGAGAGAAAACATGTAGGGTAGGTGCTTGGGCGTGTGAAACAATACAAGAATTACTACTACCACCAACATTTGAGTCTTCATTCATAAAGTATATGGGATGGGTGTTTAGAAAAGTAGGTAATAATACAGTATCAATGAATAGGGGGGCCTGCAGCAATGACGTTTTACTAACATCTATCAACAAGCCTGCTAGATTTAGCTAAGTTTCCCTTTAAATTTCTTTGATTTACTCTGATAAGTGCCTTGATTATCAGCATTAAGCATCAATGCATATTTTTGCCAATTAAACTGTAGCTTCAAATAGCTAATTCCGAAATACGATCCATATCCGATGCTTTGGTACGAATTTATCGACGAAAATCAATTAACACGGCCCTGAAATGCATAGTAGTTGATTCATAGAGGTGCACTGTCAAGAAGGAAACAAATTTTTAAAATAAAGTTGCATTTAAAAATGCTTAAAGTTGAACTAAGCAGCCTCAGAGAACTCGGAAAGGATGGAATTGGCCAGCAGTGGAGCATTCTGCGCGTATACAACAACGCTATGCTGAACTGGCATCGTATTACATAATCACTAATAAACTGGTAAAACACTATTCACAAAACAAGGACAATATAATGGTGCTGAACTTAATGGTGCTGAACTTGAGAAAAAAAAGACCCCGAATAAGTAAAAAATAAAAAGACTGGTAAATCACCAATATGGGGTGTCTCACGAACAAATAAATATTTTGTAACTTGTGTCCTGCTCTCTTCATCTAGTGAGGGAAATTTATGAAAAACTGCCAAATGTTTCGTGCAATCTAAAATATTGGAAATAAAATCAGTAATGAAATGTTCCTGTAAAAGAATACTCTCTCCCTCCCGTATTACAAGGCAAATAATGAGTGATTCTTCATGGCTAATGATCTTCAAATATTTCAATATTGAGAGAGAGAGAGAGAGAGAGAGAGAGAGAGAGAGAGAGAGAGAGAGAGAGAGAGAGAGAGAGAGAGAGAGAGAGAGACTTAATATTTTAATGACTATTGAAAGAGAAAATTTCGTCCCTGTCAGTTACCTTATTTGTCTTGTTCCCTTAGGAATAATACCAATAATTATCGTCATCATCATCAAACTATGCAAAACATACTGTGTGTGTGTATACAGACATACATAAATGCATACTAACATTTTATATATATATTATATATATATATATATATATATATATATATATATATATATATATATATATATCTTTGTTTTGGTGCCCTCATTATCACTTTGTTTCATTTCTCTTTGATAGGATGTGAAAATCAGTATTCCTATGGTATATTGTACAGTAAATAGCTGTTATGTATCGCAGTGTTCTTAAAAAAGTAAAAATAACAAAGTAAAAATGACAGCTATTTAATTTAATGGATTTTACGTCAACTATTGCAAATTAATAAAAGGACAAAAATGGAAAAAATTGTATGAGACTTTACTGTGAAATTTCTTGGCTATATATCTCTTTGATCAGTCTCTGAAAAGTTAGTCTTCATGCTAGGATAACCCTTACGCAGAACAGCTGCATGTTATTGCTGTGTTCAAAAAGTAAATTTACAAAAATAAAAGATCAAAGTAACAAGCTGGAGTCGGGCAGATAAGAAATTTCTATATTCTGCTGTAAAAACATATCCTATAATAAAGTTTATATATATATATACATATATATATATATATATATATACACACACACATATATATATATATATATATACATATGTATATATATACATACATACATATATATATATATATATATATATATTATATATATATATGTATATATATACATACATACATATATATATATATATATATATATATATATAAATATTATATATATATATATATATATATATCATATATATATATATATAATATATAATACATATATATATATATATATATTATATATATATATATATATATATATATATATATATACATATTATTCACATGCACTACGATAAATTACCTTTTCAGTGATATAGTTTCTGCCATTGATGCAAGCCACTGTGCAATACAAACTTTTCCCCATTTTTTATGTATGTATCGTAAATAATATATATTGTGCTGGTAACTGGTGAAAGTCCACTGTTATATTTGGTTTTAGCTGAATATCATAGCCGGGAGCCATCCTAACACTTACCCTCCCAATTTATCAGGGTTTGAGACCGTAACTGGCCTGGAGTAGCTTGTTCCCTCCAGGAGAGAGAGTTGTGGGCTGCTCAGTGTCATTTGATTTGGCCACTGTCAACACCTGGTTTTAAAAGAAAATAACTGATTACATTACGTACAAGAGTGGAGCAAGAGAAAATCAGATTTGATTTCCTCCTGTCCAGAAGATTATATCTGAGAGAGCTGAGAGATTGTTATGTTGTAAATGGAGACTACCTGGCAGCACAGCAGAGAATGGGAGTAATGGACTTGAGATAAAGAGCACAGTAAAAAGTAGGCCTACACATCCCCCCAAAAATTAAATAGTGTAAGATGACATAAGTAGAGAAAGCGAGGCAGGAGTTCAAGGAGAGAGTGTTAAGGAAAGATAGATTGCTAGGGGGTGTGCAAGAATGGTGGAATCACAATAGTGAAATAATTAAGAGAGTGGGTAGATAGGTGTTGGGAAAGACACCTGGAAAAAACCCTACGGACGATAAGAAAACATGGTGAAATGATGCAATGAAAGAGGTGGTGAAAAAAAAATGCAGAAAAGATCTGGCAAAAACTTGGGTAGCAACAGAAAAGTTGAGGTATTCAAGATATATGAAACAAGTAAAGAAGGCAGAGGGCAGTTGCACAAGAAAAGGTAAAAGCATTAGCTGAAGTATATGAAGAGCTGGAAAGATCGGAGCTGGAGAGAAATATTCACAGAACTGCAGAGTCGAGGGACAAAAACATCAAAGACTACTATCAAACAAAACCGGTTAAGCATCAGAATGGTTTTATGCAAAGAAGATAGGATAGAGATGAGCTAGAAAGAATATGATGAAAACCCAATAAATGAAGAAAATCCTAGTAAAACCTTTGAAGACGGAGTCCAGAACCTTGGTAGGGCACGTACTATTAGCACGTAGGAGGTAAAGCCATGTGATGAGTAAGGATAAGGCATATGTAGGGAGGAGAGCGATGTAGATGGAGGTGACTGGTGGGAGAGCGAAAGGAAGACCTAAGCGAAGGTGACTGGATGTTGTTAAAGATCTTATAGACAAACAATATTTGTCAGATGACGATGTGTATGACCGGGGCAGATGGTGGAAAGCTGTCAGGTGGGAAAAGATGCAGTGAAAATAGAGGAACTGCACTAGTAACTTTTAACTTACAACATAAGACGAAGACAAAATAACCAGTCTTACCTCTATTTAATCTATACCTACACCAATGAAAATTCCAAGAAGTGCTGAACCCAAATCTTTGAAACTAATAACAATAATAATAATAATAATAACTAGTAAAAATAATCTGTATGATTCTTAGGACATCTGATTTTTTTTTACTTTTATCAAGCTAACAGGTGGTAGGTACTATAGTGACCCGTATCGTCAAAATAGGGAAAATATATTGTACACTAAGAAGCTTGGATCAATGTCAGAAGGCTGTATAACACTGAGATGGCAATTTATCGAGGTTTGGCACGATTTCATGACTATGAGCAGAATGCTAATTATAATATCGATATACCTTCACTGGTACTATAACAATTAAATACTCGTTCAATCTTCAGTTTGAAGAATTGGTTGAGGTCGATTTACCGAGCCGTATATGACAATTTTCTGATGACATAATAAGCAATGAATCAACAAAGCATGTTTTGACCAAGATTCCTGAAATCTTCACTTTAACTTTAAAAAATCATAGGGATTATGCTGTTAGAAAAAAAATTCAACTGGATCTTGTCCATTTTCTTATCTCAAACCAAATTTCATTTCTTTCTTTCTTCCCATGACCTATCTTTATTTTTCTCCCTCATAACCTCTGGCCATAAAACACAAGTATTAAATGTAAAAATAACTTAACTTTCGAGTTAAAATTTCCATTTAGGTTTATCAATGAAGATTACACACCACACCTCCCTGGTTATGGAGGCATCTGAACATTTCAACAGAAAGCGAACATCATAATCAAGCCATTTCACATATTGAGAAAATTAACCGAGAGAGAGAGAGAGAGAGAGAGAGAGAGAGAGAGAGAGAGAGAGAGAGAGAGAATAATGACTATGATGAATAGTCTGTATGGTCGAGGGTACTAAGACACCAGACCTAATCTAAGAAAAGAAACCCAACAGAAAGGTCAGGAGATTATGGCGGGATATAGGAGATATTAAGGGACTAGAAAACAGGAGAGAAATAGACTCCTGTGCAAGGCAATACGAGCTAGGGGAACTGGAATGTCGCTAGAAGAGTAAGAGGATTGTAGATGATGATATTGAGAAAGAAAATCTTAAGCAACAAAATCCGAAGAATGGAAACAAATTGTGGCTACAGTCGAATGAGATCGGTATTGAGTCTCCACGCTGTCATTTCCGTACTCATCACATGCTCATCATGCCATCTTCAAGTGGATTATATAAATAGGCTTCAACTGTCATTATGTGATGAATTATTCTAATCCGGCAATTTGGTCCTATCCTGACCTACTTCTAATGCCACGATTGCCATACAATTGAGAACCACCTTGATGCCAAACACTAAGTAACTTGTGAAGGAGACAGGCAAGAGACTTAAGATTCCTTATAGAAGTAAAATTAGAACAACTTAAGAGACTCTTGAGATAACCGTCTCTTTGGTAGTGAATTGTGGATATTACATAGCAATAAAAGAAAAAAAAAGATGAAGTTTAAACTGCTGAGATATACTGTTTGCTCAACATGTGTGGCGTTGAAAAATTCTAAATGTGAAAAATTTGGAAATACGAATAAAACTGGTAATTACGTTAGCTTGCCTGACGTGATGGTCAGAGGTTACCAGAATGTTCTGGTCATGTAGCAATTAATTATGAATGTGGCAGTAACCACGTCAGTTTGGAGAAACTGCTTAGTGATAAATTAATTCAATACCATTTGAACAGATGAATACTCGGGAGATTTCTTTACTCACTCAAAATATTTATATGTAGAAAAACTAACTACAGACCACTTTTTTTATCCGAAATAATGTTTGATAACAATACATAAATAGACCTTATAAAGGGGTACTTAGTTCAGTATGCTCAGTACAGAAATTACACAGCAGAAGAGAATAACCATTTTTAGCAGCTGGCGAGGAAGGTGTTATCCATCACGAATGCCTCGTGGAAAGGAAGCATAAACACTTAACTGCCAACGCTCTTTCGATAAGCGGCACTAATCATCGCGCATCTGAAAGTTATTTTCCACTGGATGATGAAATCCTAGTTTTTGTTTTCCCTTTTCTCACCAACTCGCATCGTATTCCTCTGCACAATGCTACACAGAAGTTGAGAGAGAGAGAGAGAGAGAGAGAGAGAGAGAGAGAGAGAGAGAGAGAGAGAGAGAGAGAGAGAGAGAGAGAGAGAGAGAGTAGACAAACAAACAAACAAACAATACGTACTAGGTATAAACAAACAAACAAACAAACAAACAATACGTACTAGGTATAAAAGTTTATTCATAAAATATCTTATAGTTTAGCATGAGACAGAACATAACTGCTGCATACTTTTCGGAACACGATATTTTGCACTGCACATTTTCTCCGTACAACTCTACTCCGTACAATCAATGATGTAAACCCGTTAATGTTTTTATACAATACTGTAGTCTATGTCATTATAATATAACGACAAAATTTACCCGTAATTCCTGAACGCATGGGCAATATCCTAAGTAATTAATAATCATTTAATAGCTTCAATCACGAGTACAATTTGTTATGAAAATACGAACTGACAGAGTACATAAAGATGCACCTGTGCCGAATACTTCAGGGATTTAAAAAGAATAAACAGAACTCTTCAGGATCATTAGCCTTTCACCTCCATGAGGGGGAACATCGACTACAACACATGACGAATGGCTGACTATCATGATACCAGGCAGCTACAAGAGCTCCTACCGGCTTTGATAATGTCATGAGAGGGGAATATACTGTATGCCCTTTAGGCTGTTGTCATTGATTTCTCTTAGACGTCGAAGCCGATGTAAGAGTTGCTTGTGGTTTGGTCACCCAGGCTAGTGTCACAGATGTCAAATAAGTTTTAAATAGACAGCGGTAATCAATAACTGAATATTTTATATTTATATAAGAGACATTTGTAGTATTTCATATCTATTTTATAAATTAATTCGCTCTTATTTTGTAGATTATTATTTCTTACCAAACAAGAGCAACTCATTATCTTTATGATGAATATACTAAATGTAATATCATTATTATTTGTAATGCACCAAAATATGTCACTAAGTCAAACGTGGCACTTTTACCGCGTAGGCTTTGACATCACCCTAAGGCGACTTGATCCAGCAGACCACTCCAGCGCAATCAACTTTTTCTCTCTCTCTCTTCTCTCTCTCTCTCTCTCTCTCTCTCTCTCTCTCTTTCAATCCCATTTGGGTTGATTTTTCAGTATTCCTTTGCATATGCATACAAACATGGGATTTTATGATTGGAGATTAATGAAAAAAAAGACTAAATAATCATATAAACAATTAAAATGAATCATCGGGTCCATAAAAATCTACAAATTTATGAATTGTCATGAAAAGATTATCCCCATTGCTTTCGGCACTATTATATTATAACTATAATAAATAAATTATTCGTCATTTTATAGAAACTGATGAGGTTCGTCATTTCTAAGCTTACGTATCATTATTATTCTTTAAGGGAAGCACTCTCGTTTCTGATGAAAGGTATAAATTAATTCTGTATTTCGCATGTTATTATATTTATCATTACATTCAGTATTAGCAACATTACTTACGAACCTTTTACTCACATTCATGTTACACACACACACATATATGTATTATATATATATATATAATGACATATAATTATCATTATTATAAGCATAAAGGAAGTTAACAGTAGAGCTGCAGTCAGTCCTAAGAGCAGAAACTAAAAAAAAAAAATTCTCTAGAGGTTTTCTGAAAATTCCAGATCATTTTGCTGTATGTCACCAAACATTTTTAGGTTTGTGGGTCCTTTTACCCCTCCAGAATGGGTTAAATTATACACACACACACACACACACACACACACACAGAGGCAGAGAGAGAGGGCAGAATCGTCCGTCGTCTAACACACATGAATAGTAGTAAACAGCAAACACAAAGTAACACGTATTCGGTCGAGACCAGCTCATGATTTCATGCAGTTCGGCAACTGATGACATTTCCAAATATCTGTTTGCCATCTGTCCGTATAAATCGCCCGATCTTCATCCAGCCAGACATCATAAACACGTCTAGTCCATTGGCCTCGAGGAATCCGGCCCTTGGCAGCCTCACCACAACAGAAATCCTACATTTGATGTCCCTTAATTACCACACGACCGTTACGCTGATTGGCATCAGAGGGGAGTGATGGCCCAGTAGGGAAGGGTATGGTGTGTATGGAGTGTCGCCTCGCAGGGAATGGGGATTGGGGTTGGGATTGGATGGTGAAAGGGATGGGGTGATAGCTTGTGATGACGGTGTGGGATTTGTTGGTGATATGATTCCATATCTCCATTACTGTGAAAACTCGTTTTTTACCTTGGTATACTTCTGGCTGGCCGTCACTTGTTTCACTTGTTTTCTTGCGTTTATAGTTTTGAACCCAGTCTGTTTTCTCTCATTTATTATAAGATTTCAGTTGCTTCATTGCTCTACTGGTTGGAATTTCTAGCTTATCTGTCATGTCATTCGTCAAGTCTACAGAGCTTCCCTCTATATATGAAAAAAAAAATCTCGTTAACTACATTGGACATTACCTTCATTTATCTGACTGAACAATTATATGCAAATTATATTTCCGGAGTGATTACATGAAATTTTTAACAATCCTTGACAAAAACCAGCGTAAGAGATATAAAAACTCTTTACTTAGAGAAAACGGACCCGATTACAATCAAATCTTAGAAGTAAAACCGTTAAAAGAACAAATACACAAAAGGAGGAACTCTTTTTAAACTGAAAATTCTCCTGGGGTCCCAAGACGTTATTGAGCTAGTTGGCTTGTTTTCCGTGAGATCGATGAATTCTGCACGCGACCTGGTCCTAGTCCAATTTTCAGCTCTGGGGAATGATTTCTGGCCAGAAAGCTGTATGCTTTCCACAAACAATATTACTTTATTTTCCAAAATATCGGTCTCACGTCAAGCATCTACATGATTTTGGCAATATCTAATGACATTTTGGTAACAAAGTATATTTTGTTGACTGATAACTGATCACCCTTGACATGTTAAAATAATTCTGTATCTGAAATTCTTTCCTTTGCTGCATAAGTACTTTTTCGGTTTCAAGATATTATGTGAACAAAATAAGGTGCGCCTCCCCAAGTGTCATGCAAAAAAATATCTTTGTTAGGTTAAAAGAATTTACATTTTCGACTTAGATCTTTGGACTGTTTTAATGCTTTGATAAATTAACCTACCTTGTTCACATAATAGTGAAGGGGTAAGTCATCAAAAAGTACCGATCAAAATTTAGTCACGATATACTGAATGTTTTTTTCTTTATCTACGTTAACATATATTTATTTAGAAGAGGACACAAATTTTAAAATATTTCGCTCACACACTGGGACACTGGATCAGTTGACCATGAGGAAAAATTCTTGTTTAAGGCAATATAGTCCAAATATATTTTGTATATTTAGATACTATTCAATTATCTCTACGAACCATGAACAGAACTGTAAATGGAGTAAAATAGAAACTGTCCTACTGGGGCAATGTAGTGCATGTAGATGGTAACTCAACGGGCTTAATAAGGAAACATTTATCATGTAAAAATTAGCAGTTATCTGCTATATTTTTTTCAATGAATACACTTAATGCCCTCGCTTTCCTTAATCTGTCCTTCTAATGTCGTCGTTTCATTGCACTAGTTCAATGACATTTTCTACTCTATCTAAATTCATTCTCACGGTATGGGACTTTAAATAATCTTTTACAGAGTGAATGCATATCTTCTTCAATACTCTGATGTTATGTCACTGGTAAAATCACTAAGCTCTGAATACTACTAAGTAACATATGTCCACACAGACAACATCCGACCCTTAGCCATAGAATTAGCTTAAGTTCAAATGACAAAATTTCTACCAAGTCTGGAGTCGACATAAAACCCATACCGTGAGGCTAAGATAAGTCCTTGCAGAAACTGCGGAAAAAATCAGTACTACAAAATACTTGAGGAAATGAACCACTTTGACAAAGTAAAATCGGGTTACAGTCCATCGTAATATGATGACAAATGAAAAAGGTTAAAATTCACCTTTCATGCTTACATGCTATGACGTCACTGACCTATTCCGATATTCCAGTAACAAACATCGTCATTTTTACCATACAAAAGCCTTTTACCCGTCAACTGGAATAAAGAGAAAATCGTAAACTTCACAATCCAGAGAAATGTTTGCTACTGTTGTCGGACAGAGGGCATCGTTTGAGTTCATTATCCACGATGAAGGCACATCATTCTGTTTTTATTCAAAAGGATTGACGTCTATATCATGATGTTCAAAAGTAATTACATCCTCTAATGACACAGATCTTTTGTATCTTCAATGAAAAATAAATCTCTTCTCTGAAGTTAATAATTTTAGAACCGAGTTTTCCAATGTAAATTTCGCAAAAGCACTAAAATTAATGAGGTTAATCTGAAGTATCTTGAAAACTGTGTACATGGTGCTACAGGAATATTCCATACTGTAATGATGAATTATAACTAAAACCTATAAGAATTTTAATTAGAAGACAGGAAATATATGAGGCACGATTTAAAGGGATCACAACATTAAAGCTATGAACCTAAAGATAGCCCAGCATTTGTTAAAAGAATGCAAAGCCAAAATTAAACCGGACCCTGTATTCAAGGTACCATATTTTAACATTTTCGAACTCTGGGCCAAAGAAATAACAAATGCATAGCTTTGACGACTATCGTAAAGGAACTACAGCCAAATTATTATGCCCCTAAGCTGGCAATACAACCAAATGACTTTGAACCTCACACTGAAGGATTAATACATAACCAGTGAAATTATATACAAGATACTTATTATATTATATTATATATATATATATATATATATATATATATATATATATATATATATATATATATATATATATATATATATATATATAAAGAAGACAATAAGGAGGTAATGTAAGGGAAAAGTATGTAAGAACTTTATAACTCTGGGAAGAATTAGCAATTATATTAAGAGTAACTCTGTAGGACTTAAAGACGACTGTTAAAAAGCTGAAAAATTGAATGAGCGTTGCTGTGGGGTGGCCATAGTGTGACCAAGTCACTGGTGAGGGTTTGTAAGGTATGTAAGAATGGGAGAAAGATTCTCTCAAAATACTGAAAGAATTTATAGGCACATTCCTGATCTTGTATATAATTTCACTGGTTATGTATTAATCCTTCAGTTTCAGATTTCTCCTGGGACGAAACCTTTGAAATTTGTTTTTAGTTTGTGTGGTGCCTCTTAACTAATCCCAATCGTCATTATATCCAGCAACTCACTCCTCCATTGTTTTTCAGTAATCGAGCCCCTATCTGAAAGACTTATATATATACATATATATACATCATTACATATACATATATATATATATATATATATATATATATATATATATATATATATATATATATACCCTAATGTGGAAAAACTTTCAGAAAGGGCCTCGATTACTGATAAACAATGGAGGAGTGAATTGCTGGATATAATGACGATTGGGATTAGTCAACAGGCACCACACAAACTAAAAACAAATTTTAAAGGTTTCGTCACAGGAGAAATCTGAAAATGAATGTAAGTAAGAGAAAGGATGAGAGTTGATATAAACGGAATGTGGAATGTTAATGCTGACATTAGGAGAATGGAACCGATTGATTCGTCTTGGTATTCTGGAGTGAATACAAAGATTAACGGCGGAAAAGGAAAAATGTGAGTCATTGGACAGGTGAAGCGCATCATCTGAAGCGAAGATGTTTTATGAAGATAAGTGCTTAAGTAATTCAGGTGATTTTTTTTCCTTATATGTAAAGTGATACGGAAAGGCCTGTAGGGGTCAAGTGAGAAAAAAAGTAGCACAAGTGAAAAGATGGAAGAAGAGAGGATGGGGTAAAATGGAATAAATTCTATGTACTGTAAACGAGGAGGCGATAATAAAGTCTATAAAAAGTTAGGCAGACCGATTTATAAACGAAATTACGAACCGACACGAAATGGTCTTAATACCAAAGATGCAAGGGAGTGAGAGCAAGACAAAGGTGAATCGTGCCATGAGTTTAAGGGTGTTGGATGTTCTACTGTAACATCCTCCTGTGTTGGTATGTGAAACGGCTAATGTGGAAGTTGAACCATGAAACTGAAAGTCACCTTTTTTAATGTCTATTCTTCCAGAATTTGCGGAACATTTTATATAAATATTTATGTAATAATATTAACGCGTTACATGCTGATTATGTGTTTCGTTATTAAATATATTCAGTTATCAAACCCTTAAATAATCAAGCTGCAATCAAAATATTCTGTTCAACTCACCAAACAAAATAATTGATCGCTGCCATTCACTAAGTACTCCTTTTGGCTGTTTATTATCATAATCACATCCAAACAGATGACAGAAATATATAAGAAAATGATATAGTAACAGCTTATTCCAACGTTTCCTGATACTTATCAACATCTTTAGGGAAATCTACAGTAAAATGTAGAATAATATATATATATATATATATATATATATATATATATATATATATATATATACATACATATATATATATATATATATATATATATATATATATATATATAAAATATAATGGGCTATTTACAAAACTCGAAAAGATGTAAAAGTTAAGTGAAAAACCAATACGCAAAATGATATAACTGTTAGCACACGCTATTCACAAAAATACAGTCCTGTGTTTACGTTCGTTGTTTGTTCTTAACAATTTCATCATTTTGTTACTATGCCACCTCCTTATATATTCCTGGCCTCAATCTGGATGCGGATATATATATATATATATGTATATATATATATATATATATATATATATATATATATATATATATATATATATATATATATATATATATATATATATATATATATATATATATATAATATATATACGCGGTGGTGTAGTAAGTAAAAGCTTCACTGACGTTCCTGGATTTGAAAGGATCCATGGGTTCGCGCCATGGTCCAGGCAAAAAGAAAAAAAAAAAATCCCCTTCGGTTAAACATATATGAAAAAAATATATTAATTCCGAGGTAAAGCGAATTAGATATTAAAGGACATTGTAGCTCGATATATGTATATGAATCACGGAAATGTGATATGACTTATATATGTATATATATATATATATATATATATATATATATATATATATATGTATGTATATATATGTATATACATATACGCACATACATACATACATATATAGACACACAGATATACGCATATATATTATATATATATATATATATATATATATATCATATATATATATATATATATATATATATATATATATATATATATATATATATATATATATATATATATATATATATATATATATATATATAATATATATATATATATATATAGATATATATATATATATATATATATATATATATATACATGAACAAATAACGTGTGTGTGTGAGAGAGAGAGAGAGAGAGAGAGAGAGAGAGAGAGAGAGAGAGAGAGAGAGAGAGAGATTGGTTGCATTTATGAGAACTACCCAAGGAGTTCTGTTAGTTAAAGTAAGAGTAGTATCATTAACAAGAACAAGTGCCGATAAATAAGTTTGTTCTTTATCCTCATAGTTCTCGATTGGGAATTATGAACATGTATTTCGTAATAAAAAAATATATATTTAGAATCATACATCTACCGCTCAGTGGATATATTTAAAATGCAAGCTTAAAAATACTCCATCATAAAGAGGAAAACATGAAAATATCTACACAAGTACATACTCGTGTAAATGTTTACATTTTCATTCAAGACAGCAGCAGCCACCCCAAATGCGGAATCCGGCAAAATAACATACAGTTCACAAACTTTACCTACACACAGTTCGCCCAGTTTGATGAAATTGCAGCTGAGGTTCTATGTGAAATGTAACATAAGATTACGTAAATTTGTAAATCCAGGATTAAACGTTACTCCTTGGAACTGTGTAGCTATTCCGATTAGGGGAGAGACAGAGACACAAGTATTTCTTTTGCTAACAATATATTCTAAACAAGCAACAAACAAAGGGAAGGGGTCCATGTAGCAACAAATGACTATTTCCCTTACGACAGCAGTCAGTGATGTACGACTGGTAGTACAATCTCTGGATATTTGATTCATCAAATGACGAGAATTTTTGGATATAAACAGCAATGGG
The DNA here is from genome assembly GCF_015104395.2 of Macrobrachium nipponense. Taxonomy (NCBI): domain Eukaryota; kingdom Metazoa; phylum Arthropoda; class Malacostraca; order Decapoda; family Palaemonidae; genus Macrobrachium; species Macrobrachium nipponense. The sequence continues at coordinate 60,852,082 of NC_087212.1, read as the reverse complement.
ATCGAATTAATCATGGAAAAGTGAAAATGGAAAATACATTTTTTATCCCATTAGTAACTTGTTGAAGTATCAACTGATAACTTCATACTCGTGCATCTAAAAGTAATGTATGCTACACAGAAGATAAAATATTAACACTTAAAATTGAGCGGTATTTGCTGACAAAAACATACACATAAACATGCAGAGAGAGAGAGAGAGAGAGAGAGAAAGAGAGAGAGAGAGAGAAAGCGAGAGAGAGAGAAAGAGAGAGTAAAGCAATTAAAAATCGACTGCACTGCCATCCACCCAAATTAGTTAACAAGAAGTGATTTATTTAGAATCACAAAAGGCCGCATAAAGTAAACGTTACGATGGCCCCCACTTCCCCATCCGTCACACCCCCGGGACAAAAACAACTATTGCCATAGACACTTTCCCGTGGCTGGTTCCGTTTGTCCCTTCGTAATAGTTCGATGCCGTCTGTAACAGCCGTGGCACCCCTGCTGTTCAGGCAATAGGGTTGCTGGTGTCCCTATTAACAGCGTTAATGCGTTGCTGCGAAGGTCTCGACCCCTTCCCTTTTCACCCATTTCTTTCCATCTATCACCGAAACGCCGCCCCAACAATAGAAAATATTATCATGGAGCAAAACAATAACAAATTATCAATTAGTTACTACTGCATCTTCCTCGATATCTGTTTTTTTTTTATTTAATGCCATTTACACTCTCCATATATTACAATTATAAAGTCCTCTTAAATCATTAACTGACGTCAAACATCTTATTGCATGTTAAGTATATTTACAAAGGCGTATAAAACAGAAATTAACAAAATATATTCAAATTAGCTAAGAGGAAATAAGATTGGCTGAAAATGGACAAAACAGTGAAAGGAACTAACTGTATAATATATTGGGAGGGTGATATTTAGCTATGGAATTAGAACAAAACTAGAGGGAAAGATAAAGGTTTGAAATTCATTAACAAAAAAGTGATATTGATCACAAATAATTAAGATCGGCCGAGGTTTGATATAATTGAGATAAGAACTCTAATATGACTGAAATTATGATGAACGCCAGGAAAGAGAAAAGACGAAGCAGAATGCGCTGCTTACAACCTCTATAAAAATGTGTAAGTTACATAAGGAGTTTCGAGATCCTCTGAGGATAATAAGGACAAAAGTTTAGTTGTCTAGGTATAGTAAAAGATAAACGCAACGTGGGGAAGGGAAGACTTTAAAGCCAAGGAATGAGAGCATGATGGTTTTATACAAAGTATAACAATAACATAAAATCATATAAAACCTTGCTATCAGGTAAAATAATTACTTGTTCCAGAGAGAGAGAGAGAGAGAGAGAGAGAGAGAAGAGAGAGAGAGAGAGAGTCTAGTTTATTCTCAAATCTCTTGAACTAGTTTACGCGAAACTTTAAAACATTCTCAATCAATTAGGACTATTTTTGAATATAACGTAAAATGCCTGCTGTCGACCAGTATGCGTCGAAGCAAGCGATAATGACTGATCTGCGTTCAGTATGCAAAAAAAAATCGTATATGGTATTAGGTATGATTATCTTGCATTTAAGTACGGAACTTGAAAAAAAAAGTTGTCAGTACCTTTTAAATTTACCTTACAATCAATACATATAAGCGTAAGCAGTCTAATAATACTTCATGTCATTTGTAATCTTGTTTTATTTCCAGTAAGGAACCAAAATGGGAGATGTCACTTGAGCTGGTAAGATTAGAATACAGTCAAAACCTATTAACGTTATTTAACGACGAGATTCAGCGGCCAAGAAGCCTAAACTATTGTGATTTCCTTCTCTCTTTTTCAGGTGAGACTGGATTGTTCTCAGTCATCAGTCAGTAAGTAAGACTAGAAAAATCAATATTCTTTTACGTCAAATATAAAATAACTATAATTCCAGGGGTAATCTAAAATATTATTTTTACTTATAAACAGCTTTAGAAGTATTTATACAAGGGGAAACACTGCGGAATTACTGTAAAAGAATTTGGGTATTACATCTTGCAACGTTAACTTCTCCTTAGCCCTTTGTATTAAACTTTACTTTAGAAGTTTATTTAAGGAAGCATAAATTATTCAGATAGAAGCAACAATACATTTGTAGCGACGGCAGCTCTAACAAAAGCGCGCACCGAGGATAAAAATAAGGAAAAGAGGAAAGAAAAGTTACATATTTCAGTGCTAATTGATTACATTATAGAAAGAAGCACATTTGTCGAGTCTTAATGGTATGTGACATAATATTATCAACATTGAAAACGACCCAGGCAATCAGACACATCCACTATGACGTCATCCTTTCCCTCCGACTAACCACCATTCTAAACAAATTAGGCGTAATTGTTTTCCTGGGCCCATTAGGACCGAGGCGGCGCGACAGGCAGTCAAGTCCTTTTACACCCCTTAGACTCTGAGACCTATCCGAGTTCCAACATGTCACTTTGTAAAGAACCCCGCTGAAGAGCTATCGGTAAGAGAACTTAAGAAGTATGGAAGTTGAAGAGGACGGGACATCATAATGGAATTTTAAGTTAAGCGGTCAAAATTGGTGAGAAAAAAAAAGTTACTCTAGCACTGAATTATGGATAAATCAGCGAAATGAGAATTAAATTAAATTACGCATGGGAAGATTTAAAATAAATAGAAAAAATAAGTTATATGGAAATAGACTTATGGAAATCACTGCAAAAATAACAAAAACCAAGCGAGAGAGAGAGAGAGAGAGAGAGAGAGTCATGCCTCCGGTCCGTATCCCAACTAAATACCACTGTCTCAGTGCCAGTCCCAACCGCCACCCCAACCGCAATAGTCCATCCAGAGGTAGACTAGGTCTCGCATTTACAGGAGACAGTTGGAGAGACGAAAGACAAGGTGCCAAAAGGGCCTGGAGAATTCGGGGAGGGGTGGCGAAGGTGAGAGGAATGGATGGATAAGGGGGTTGGAAAGAGAAAGGAGCCAGATGGTAAGGATAAAAAGAGAGGTGAGATTGATGGAAAGACTCAAATGGGAGGGGCAAAAAACGACAATGAACAATAGGGAGAAGTGATAAACTAGATGAACGAGCCATGTATATCTTCACAAATTGGCAATACATAACAGATTAGTTGATCAATTGTACTAGTACAGAACACCATGTTCTACGAAAGTTTTGTTATCATAATTTTCTTAAACGTTAGCACGAAGTTTCAGTGGCTTTCAAATATATATATACATATATACTATATATTATTAATATAATATATATATATATATATATATATATATATATATAGATATATATATATATATATATATATATATATATATAATGAGCCATTTTCTTAAGTTCATTAACAACTTTCAAGGAATAAAGTTGCCAGTCCCATGACTTTTTTTTAACCCCAGCAGAGGCAGGTTGTCATACACAGATTAGTGGGTTTGTGGGCGGTAGGCCAGAAACGATCCTTGGCCCTTCCAAACGAAAAATGGCTTACAATCACTCAAACGCTGAACTCACTCTGCCCGATTTTCCATTAGAAAGAGAGAAATCAATACAACTTCCTATTATTACAAGAAAAAATTCACATTGATAATACTTTCGTTAGAAGATAATAATAACTAATATGTTCTATCAGGAGGAAAAAAATGACTATCCAGAAGCAACCCACAACCAAGAAAAGATGGAATTGTGTTCATGCCGACATTCATGAAAATATCAGGATAAAAGTTATACGTTATTTCGAAATGTATAAAATATGTCTTCTTGAGCAACTGGGAGGATAAATCATTTCAAACAAGAAGGGAAAACTGATTCATTACTAAACAGCTACCTGGTCAAGAGTGGCGTAAGAAACGCAAAGAACTGACATGCACAAGTGAAAATGAAAAATAACAAAAGAAAGAACCAGCCAAATAAAACAAAGAAACCGACGACACTGACAAAGCGAAGCACATTCCAAACGATCGAACGTGAGATAAGAGAGAGAGAGAGAGAGAGAGAGAGAGAGAGAGAGAGAGAGAGAGAGAGAGAGAGAGAGAGAGAGAGAGAGAGAGAGACCTTCAAGAAAAGATAGACAGTAGCGTAATGTGACTGTCGATGTCCCCTCGGATCATGATTCAGAAAGTGACACATTTTATCCGGGACAAATTATTTGTGTGTGAGAGAGAGAGAGAGAGAGAGAGAGAGAGAGAGAGAGAGAGAGAATGACAGTATTGTAATGTGACTGTCGCTTTCTCCTCGAATCATGATTCAGAACGTGTTGCACTTTGTCCATACAAATTACTTCTCATGATTTTGTCACTGTGAATCGTTATTCAAAATATGACATATTACAATGTGTCACTTTCGAAATCACGAATCGGTAACAAAATCACCTAGAGTACAGTATTATTAGGATAAATGCTTTATGAAGAGAGAATATTTTGCTTACAAGTGATAGTTAAAGCATACACTGGAGTAACTGGGTACGTTATGGAAATATTTTACCTATATCAAGTTGCGTACCTGCCCTTCAGCCAGGCCCAGCTGATCCAGTGGTTGACATCTCTAAGTAAAGGCTGCATCCACAATCGAGGATGGTTGTTCAGAATGAGCCCCATTTATCATCGGCAGCGCGATGATCGATAAGGTTAAGTCATTGAGTCCTCTGTATTCTCGGCATCAGCTCTGACTGACTGGCAAATAACTTGGTTATGGCCTATAGCCATTGGTTGGGGTCATTAGTTTTACTTAGGAACCATGTACTATAATAAAGTGATTAGGTATTCTTTAGAATATTTATCCAATGAAAAAAAAAATTAGGAATGGCTCCCAGTCCCGGGGATAAATTGAAAATAAGAAACAAATATAAGAACCCTGAATCGAAATACGAAATTAAAATCGTACGTAAGAGATAAGAAGGGGATGATTTGACTCATGTGCCAGAATGTACTTATAAATGAATTCACAGTCTTTGCTTAGAAGACAGGAAACAAAGTCATGACGAAATGAATTCACAGTCTTTGCTTAGAATACAGGAAACAAAGTTACGATGAAATAACTGCATGAAGCACAGATTTATTATGGGATTATTGCAAAGATGATTTAAAACTACTGTTTTCAAGAATATGAAATGAGGATATTGAAGATTGGTAACCGGAAGCTATAGCAATGAAAAGTGAGCTGAGTGAATGGGGCAACTGTAGAGGCACTGCACTTAAATCTTGTGTGAAGAAAATATCCATGCTCGTTCTCCCTGGCCTACAGGAAGAAACTGAGGTGAACTACCGGATTTTGGGAAAAGCAGGAGTTATACAGATCAAATATTATTGAAAAAAATATGCAGCTGTTTAGGGAATTAAGAGCTTCCATTCTGATGTTTTTTTTTGTTGATCTTACATTGTCCACATAGCATTTTTATGTAAGACCTAAGTTTGTGGTATTTCCGTTTAATATAAAACGCCTGTAGCCCCTAATTCATTCATTTTGCTATATAAAGGTGAAATTCAACATCTCATTGCTACGAGTCTTTACATTTGCTGTTCAAGTAAATTAAATTATAAAAAAAAGTTTGGAAAACGAAGAAGCTTCGTTAAACTTTCCTCGAAGAAGTCCCTCAGATTCAAGTGCAAAATCTGCCTCGAAAGGTAATGAGATGTTTGACTGAATGCAACAATTTATTTTCATTATTCTGGATACTAGATTTTTAAATTGCCCTTAATGCATGGACTACTGGTCTTCATATTATCTAAATTCCATCCCTCCAGGATTACTCTTGCCAATTTCTTTTTATCCTCTCATCTTCAGTTCATCAATTTTCCTTTATGAACGAATAACGTCTGTTTTGTAAGATGTCACTTTGCTTTCGTGAAATTGGGCGTGATCTAATCACAATACTTGCATGTTATTCGGAATTTATTGAGAATAGAGTCTTTCTTAATTACAAAGTTATAGACAACCCTTTCCAATAATACTCTGTAATAACTTCACTTGAAAGATATCTATTTTGCTATACTGAACGTGTTTGAATACGAAGTTATTTAAGATTTCCTTCTGTGAGTTGGATTGAAAGATAGTAAATTTTGGACTTGTGTAAACGGAGTATAATTAGTATAACTAATTAGTATAACTAAGTAACTGATCTCTGAAAACACCCAATTTAAAAGCTTACTACACTTGACATTACGGGTGAAACTCCCTGGTCATCAAGTGAATTCAATAACTATTGATAATTCCAGGTGATTAATCTAAAGGGATCACACATTTGCTCTAGTTATACTTTGTCCTATAGTTCAAAGCGTTTAATAAGAACAAGTGCAGCGAGATTGCTTCATTTAGCACCAGAGCAGACTCCCGACGTTTAATAGAAACAGGGGTGAAAGGCTATGAGAAATTATAGAGGCAGCACTCTATGACCCGATTAAAAAGGATGGACATGTAGAAAGCACCTCACTCTTGAATACGCTACCATTTCTTTCCAAGTGTATAACTCTCATCAGCCCACATATCCATTCAATATGTATAGTTTACCATTGCAATCAGCTTTTTTATGCATGTAATAACGCATATATGCATAGCGTACATTACAGAGAAATTCTTGCGCTCAACAGTTCACTTTGTTTTTTTATTTACAGCCTTAAAAGGAAAACAATAATCGTGTCATGTAGTAAAAAGTTGCCACCAAGATCGCGAAGTACCAGACCGATTATACAAAATCAAGGTTTGGCAACTCTATCTTTCTTTTAGACTCACTCTGCCGTCCGCCTCTCCCCCCGCCCCCTTCCCTCTCTCTCTCTCTCTCTCCTCTCTCTCTCTCTCTCTCTCTCTCTCTCTCTCTCTCTCTCTCTCTCTCTCTAACCTTTAACAACTGATGATGAAACCGTAACGACAAGGTGTTTGTTTGTTGTCGCTGCTTTTCTTTCCAGCTTTTGAATGTAATTTCTGTCCAAAGCTTTGAAAATGATTAACGAAAGAAATGCTGACTAGAAAGATGAATACACAACTAAATAATGAAATGAATAAGTAAACGGGTAAATAAATAATGTTTTAAAGCGAAGTTTAAGTATCTCTATGTAAAAAAATCCTCGAAAGGATATGGAGAAGGAATAATCATATTCCTCATCACGTCGGTACAAAGAAAATTCCATTCCCAACTTTATTTTTCTTATGTAAAAATTGCTTGGAAAGTGAACGACAGGAATTATGTTTCTTTTCATATCTGAGTCTAATGAAACAAATAACTCCCTTTTCTTTATAGAGATATTTACTACTAAAATTATTTATATATGCCACTCGTATGTTTTTCATAAAATATTCTGCTAAGGCTCGTTCTTGAAATAAATCAGTAATACTGATTTAAAATAAATTTCTTACTGTAATGAAACTTATTTTTTAAATCTTGTAACTACAAAATAATTACTGTTAACAAATTAGAAAAACTGCATCAGAAAGATTTTCAGCTGAAGGCACAAAATAGCTTGAAAAATACTCCTTTGATGAATCTTCCAATATTTCACCTGAATTTAGACGGATCCTATGTTACGCTTGAAATTATAATAAATTTGTTTAGAACATATCAAATATCAAGAAATTGTTTAGGTCAGTAAAGAGTATAAAAAAATCGAGGGCAGCATATAGTAAACCTTTTTCAGTTAACTACAAATCACTCATTTAACTTTTACTCCACTAAATGCGTGAAACAGGAGTGTTTATACACATAAAAAATCTCTCTTGAACAATTTTCCGATTTGTCATTTAAATACCTAAAAATTACCTTTCATTATTACGAAATATAATTTTTAGGAAACTTGGCTACTGTAAAAATTTATGGAAGAAGTTTCCAGTGTCAAAGAAAACGCAAAAGCTTGAACTTAAGAAAGTAAGATTCCCCCTTCTTGTAACCCTGAAGAGCTAGGGAGACTGCTCTTTCTTCGGAGCATCGCTGGAACAACCTATAACAATTGCACCGCTGCTGAAGGTGACCGGAATGCGGGATAGGCTCTCATAGACCAGAATCTGAAGCGTTAACGTCTAGTCCTGGTAGAAGGTAGACTCGTTGAGCGGGCGTGGTCGACAGGAGGCAGCGGCATGTGTTCAATGTTAGAAGAGGTACAGGAGGAGGAGGAGAAGGTTGAGGGAAGAGGGGATGAGGATGTGGAGAGGAAGGGGGAGAGTAGGTAGAAGGAGAGGGTGTGTACCAGACCTGTGTATCGATTGTTCCTTAGCCAGGGTTTCAGAGAGTACTGTAATTTGTTCCATGTTATTTGTTCACCCCCCTATTCCACGAAAAAAACGGAGACGTCGAGTGGAATCGAAGGAGAGGAAGAGGAGAAAAACACGTTGCTATCACTGCTTCGTAAAAGTAAGTCAATAAGATTCGAGGTAATACTCGTCCTCGTATAAAAGAGAGCGCCCTGATGCGCGCACGCACACACACACACACGAAGAGAGAGAGAGAGAGAGAGAGAGAGAGAGAGAGAGAGACTTGAAAGTACAGGGTTAGATATATAGATACGTAGATACGTGGGATTGATATGCACATCGTACGAACACATGTAAGCACTATCTAATCAAATTGTAAAATACGCAATCTCCAGCACATGCATGCACACAAACGCGCGCGCGCACGCAAACACTTTCACACACACACATAAATAAATATATATAAATATACACATACATATTTATCTATACGCACGCACGTACATACACACACACACAAACACATATATACGTATTTGGTATATGGTATCTGGCTGCTGGTTGGTTGCTGATAAAGACAGGGGCTAACAATTTCATCCACAAGGGTTTCCTGATAATCAGTAAGTTCGCACGTTCTTGAGATATTCAGGCGTAGCCTGAATATGCGTGTTGTGTGTGTGTGTGTGTGCCATATGTATCAAAATGTGTAAGTAAAACAGTAATCAACTGCCATAATTGAACATATGATCAATGTAGTTAAAAAGAAAAAGCTTAGGTAAAACTTCCAGATAACGGTCAATGATGCTTTAACATAATCGTTTTGTCCCAGAAGGCTTGACTTATCATGAATACACCCTTATCTACATCAAAATTCGAGTCAGCCTTCTTCCAGATGTTTTTGAGTCTAGGTAATGCTACGCTTCATGGAGGAGTCCTTCGTACGTTAGCCCCCACCCCCCTCCTCTCTCTCTCTCTCTCTCTCTCTCTCTCTCTCTCTCTCCTTCTTCTTCTTCTTTTCACTTTATGTGTATTAGTAATAGGCACAAAGATAGCTTAACAAACATGGATTCCTGTAGTGTTTTTCACCTGGTTAGAAATACGCCTAAATGTCGGAGATTACGTACACACAAATATATTATTAATTCCAAACGTATGGTAAACGTAAAGCCTCCCATTCATTCAAGTTAACGACTCTGTTGTTGTCAACAGCTCTCTCTCTCTCTCTCTCTCTCTCTCTCTCTCTCTCTCTCTCTCTCTCTCTTCGAAACTAGTGTCGTATAATCAAGGTTTGGCATCTCTGTTTGTATTCTCTGTTTGCTTCCCTCTGCTCCCCAGCTCTGGAGACGGCAGTGGGGCAGGAATGGGAGATGGTGGTTAAAAAGGATTAGGTCGCAGAGGGAAAAAATGCCATTTGCATGTTTATGGAATTGGAGAATAGAGGTGGGAATCGGTTATCGAGCCTCGCTATATTCAATCCCGATACTCACATGTTAAGGTTGATCAACTCTGTGATTACCTCAGTTTTCCGATTTCTTTTCTTTTTGTTTTTATTCTGTCACTGGGACATAATTTATCTGTTTCTTTGAATAATCAGCGTTAGGTAATAACAGAAATATATCCCTACATGAGCAGCGGTCGCAATATTCGATTATAAAAATTTAGAATACGTATGGTCTCCAAAAAGAAAAACAAAAAAGACAAACACATCCTTTCATCCATGTCAAATGTAAAGTCAAAAGAGACTCTCTCTCTCTCTCTCTCTCTCTCTCTTTCCTGTGACATCGAAACACAAATGGGATACAGTTGCATCCCGCTATACAAACGCACACTCGAGGTAATATATACTCCACCTGTGACTTTCCCACCGTTTCCTCTGCCACATACACTCAGTTCTCCAGATAACCAGCTATGAAAAAAAAATAGATTTTACTTTATGCGGTCACTAGCATCTCGTGATGAATTTGAATAATATATACAGCATATTAAAAGGATGCAGTTATTTAACACAATCTCATTAATGCTTCTTAATTTTCCGTTAAACAAGGGATTAATTTATAATCCATCAAACACCTCCCTAGAGAAGCATCAATACTGGACTTCAATGAGTTATTTGTAATTATGGCAAAAGAAATCAATTAATAATCATCAATATCATCATAAAACTGCTCACTAAACTCCAAATCTTCGATAAATTCTCTCATGCATTAAAAACAAGTCTGCCAGCAGAATTTACTTTTTTTCATTGTAAGGGAAACGATCAAAGAAGTTTCTGCAAAATTTGGATCTTAAAAACAATTCATACCCTTGGTGATTACCGTTATAATCCATCTATTATTCATGTGGATTACTCTAGGAATTATTTTACCATTCCCGGAGTACTGGTATTTCATTAGACTTTAAATAGTTTCTGTTAAGATGGGACCCCAAGCACAGTTTAACATAATCTGAATCTAAAATTCCGTCATATCAGCCATAATATCGTACAAATTAGGCACCAGTTATTTGCTTGCAACTACGCCGATTTATTTTCAATTTTCTTACAAGAATCCTGCCAGTGTTTTCAATCAAAATAATGACTCCAAAACTAAAAGAGTGAATCTCCAGTCAGGCGAACTGCTCTAAAATAACTTGGGTGCTTGTGTATGTATGATGGGGAGACTGCGACAGTCAAGAATGCATAAATCATGTCAGGTTATCTCGTTTATGAAGTGATGACAATCGTACCTCTTAAAAGTGGACGTGCAAAATGATTCAGGAATAGCAGAGGAAGGTACTATCATCACTTATACGCATCATCGGTGACATACAGTCAGGCTGCTTGTTCACTGCTCAGTAAACATGCAGTTAATTTTTCCAGCTTCTCTGCAGTTCGACACTTAACACCCTCACTACCCTAGTTGCTTCATATGTACCAAAAACCCCCCTGAAATTTTTTTATAACGTATTTTTCTACTAATTTCTAACAGTAAAGCAAGATCTACCACCTTCATGTCCTAGATTATTATCACCCAAGCCAATACGAGGCCAATGTTCAAGTAGGACTCTTCCCATGTTCACTCTTCACTTCAAAGTACTGCAAGACCTTTTGATTCCTGTGCAGTATTCTTTTATACATTTTCATTTTTCACATGTATTTTATGAGTATTTCACTATCTGCATACAAACCTTAATCCATGGATCTCTTAATACAGCCTAATTAATTTTGTCGTTTTTCTGTCTTTACATTACATTTCAACGTCCACGAATATTCTCACAAGTAAAAAGTCCCGTATCATGGGTGTGTTATGTGCATCTATCATGTAACGTCGTTAAAAATTTTCTGGAACTTTTGTTTCCCATCAATATAACTTCCAAATTCATTAATTTCCCGAACATACCTTTTACAATATGTTTTTCCCTACCCTACTATTCGTAAACCTGGTTCCTTCTTTCCGTTAGTTGTAATTCAGTGATAAGAATAAAAAGAGTACTTACTCATGAACTTGAACTAAAAACTGAATGAAATCTTCAGAATACTATCTAATGTTCTGAAAAAGTACTAAGATAGCTACATCCACAGTTACGTATGCAGCATCTCCGAGTCACTGCCAAATGCCGTAAACTGCTACCACAATTCAATATATGACAAAGACAAGTCGATTGTCATGATTCACTGGAATATTTTTCCCAAACTTTTTCTCTCGTCTCAGACAAATCTTAACGATGATGCTAGAAGGTTGTAAACATGAAAACAAAAGTTTTAACAGATTTCTCTAACTTCATCATATGATTAAAGGAACACCTAATTTATAGTCTGCTGAAAATATGAAAAGGGAAGCACGTCTATAATTATGAAAATCGTATTTGAAAATCCACATCGAATAGCAGGACGTGCGACAGGGCCGAGAATGAAGTATTTCGTACCTAACGATTCCGTAAATAAAAGGAAAACGAGGGTTCTTCTCTCTCTCTCTCTCTCTCTCTCTCTCTCTCTCTCTCTCTCTCTCTCTCTCTCTCTCTCTCTCTCTCTCTCTCTCTCTCTCTCACTGCTCAGAAATATACATAAGTAGGCCGAATAATAAAACAACGCAGAAATGGTTCTACTCATACTAAAAGTCCCTTTCTACATGCTGTTCAGGAATGTATATTCTAAAACAAAAATAAGAATATACTTACAATAATATGCAAAAGTAGTAAGAATTTATTTACAATAATATGCAAAAGTAGTGAGAAAGTTATAACTTCTCAAGAAATTATGTAAAATTTACTAATATCCTCTTACGCCACGACTTGGCAAGTAATCGAATTGCTCGTTTTGAGAAGCATCCAAGTTATTAGTAATATATAATGGTGAGAACCCTTACTTTCAAATGCCAGAGCCGACCTTCCTTATCTAATGTCTTCAGTTTCGATCTAAACAATTGCATTCATTAGCACAGTTAAAAAAAAAAAAAAAAAAAATATATTCTTCTTCTTCTTCTTCCCAGCTTTTTCCCATTTTTATATGGGGTCGCCGTTTCGGATGAGCCGTTTCCATCTATTTCTATCTTGCACTTCTGCCTCATCAATTCCCTTCTCATGTAAATCTCCTCTCACACAGTCCTTCCATCTCTTTCTTGGTCTCCCTCTCTTTCTTCTTCCTTGCACCTCCACTCCCATAGTATGTCTCCCAGCGTGGTCCTCATCTCTCCTCAACAGGTGTCCATACCATCTCAGCCTCCCCTCCTGCACTTTCTTTGATACTTCCACCACCTTAGTTGACCCCCTTATGTAGTCATTTCTGATCCTATCCACTCTTGTTACCCCAGACATCCACCTAAGCATTCTCATTTCTGCCACATCCA
>NC_087212.1:60821585-60834085 GCF_015104395.2 Macrobrachium nipponense | reverse complement strand
CCTGGCCTGAGTTGTGTGCGTGTCACATACACGTGGTAAAAGAAAGAAAACAAATCTAAATTAATTTTTTTTTTTACAAACCGTATCATAATGGAAATTGGTCTCAACAAGTTCGACTGGCGATATAAAATCTTGACAACCTAAATCAAAACCATAAACAAATAAAATAGATAATAAACGTTACATCAATCTTTCACAGACTACGAAGAAAAAGGTGCCAACACGAAAATCGGCTTAAATATTTTTATATAACTCTTCCCTGTAGGCAGAGGTGTTATTTAAACAAATATTGTTTCTTGCATGAACAGCTCTTGCAAAAACGGACTGTGCCTTTATTATAGTTATGCGCAAAGTTGTGTCCAAAAATTCTACTCACTCATCCGGGTAGTTACTTAATTTCTTCGGGGAATGGCCTACAGGCAATAAGCTGATAATCAGATATTTCGCAAAATGTCTACACAAATTCGGCCCATTCTACCCCGAGCCCACCAACCATGATAAGAAAAACGTGTCAGTGCAAACTGCAAGGACACATAACAAACTACGTAGACTGGTCCTACGCTGCCTTGGACCTCCCTAACCTACCTTTAAGAGCTCATTTTAAGAGTAGATAATTTGGAGCTCAAGCACAGAAAATAAAGCTAGGAATCCGGTCAAGTCTGCAGTATATGTTTTCGTAAGTTCCTGTATGACCTTGTTAAAACCAGTATCGCAATGAATCATCCGGTTACAAATAAATAAACAGTTAAAGAATTATGCCAACGATCATCAACTGCGCATAATACAATAGCGGCTAAAAATTTCACAAAACTAAGAGTTGTGTTAATATTAGTATAAATAAAAAATAACTAAACTACATCTTGATTTAACAGGAAGGTTACGTAGACATCAGCAGCCTCAAAGAAAATATCGACACTTAATTTTTTACAAACATGTATCATGAGGATAAATAGCGCCTTTTCACGCCAAGGATTAAGCATAATACCCTAAAAGAGTGTATCCTCATCCTGTCATTACACACCTAATATACACGCTCTAAGCACACTATGTGAAGAACAAAGATTTTTAGAAAATCCTTTAAATTAAAACTGCAAGAAACATGGTTTGATATTCAAGTCCTTTGATTCCAAAGCACAGTAAAGTGTCGATCTTGAGGAAACCAATGACAGACATCGTTTTTTACAATACTGTAAAATGTAAAATATTGTCATAGTCAGTACCAAGAGAGTCCGAGTCTATTTTAATGTCAACGGAATTCTTAAAAATAAACTCAAATTGCTTTACAAAAACCATCAAATAAATGCTAAAGATAAGGAGTGATAATTACCATGTACAAATGCCAGTAATGAAATAAAAATAGCAATGTTTTCCCTTTGAATATTAACGAATATTGTATGTACAACATAGGGCTAATGTCAAATCGCCAAATAAGTGGGAATGACATAACTCAACAAATATACATATATATTATATATATATATATATATATATATATATATATATATATATATATATAAAATATAAATATATAATATATATATATTAGTGCAATAGTCTACTCATGAACACAATACAACACACAGAATTTTGATTGATAAACAAATAAAAAAAATTCTTAATATAGGTGAATTTTACGACTTCGAAAAGTATTAGAATACAATTATTGTAAGTTATTATTACGAATATAAATTTGTATAGTTTCTCTTTTCTGATATCTAGTATTTAGATCACCTAGTGCGTGAGAAGATTAGAAAATTTTTCAATAAAAATTAAAGTATAATATAATGCAACTGAATGACACACACAGGTTAGTACGGTTCCTGTGAAGAATTGCTGGATCTGAACAACGTTCCGGACGAATTTTGATACATTGCAGATGTATCAATACATTTCACGCTATGAAAATGGACCGAATAGTAGATTAAATTCTGAACTATTTATACATATACACATATATGCATATATCACCTCGCTAATGAGAGTGGCAACAACATATAAACTGCATACAGTATTATATCATGAAAAGATCAGCAATTCATAGTTACCATTCACTTACTTTAAAGAGTACATAAATTATTATACAAAACTGCATTTAGCAATGAACCAACTCAAAGCATTAATGATTGTGTCTACTATGATATACTGATAAGTATCTTCCATCTCTGACGAATCTCACCTATTGAGGTAACGTTTATTGTCTTTATTGTTAAAATAAACAAGGCTTTTTCTGCATGGATATTGAAGGTCTATGATCACATGAATAAAAATATCTAAGATTACTCATGCTCAGCGGTGAAGGTCTGCTTGTGAATTTACTTTATTCTAAAAAACATATAAGATCATTCAGAAACCCAAACAAAGAACAAATGCTTCCCCAGACCCGCACGCATTTCAATCGTTGTTTCTTTTGTTTTGTCATTTCCACGAATCTGACAGAGCATTTTGTCATCCATACATTCTACATGACTGAGTGTCAAAATCCCTAATCGTCTACTATAAGAATAACCCCCAGGAACCAGCAGGACGTGATCCTGGATGTTCGCCTAAAATTCTTTTTATCGTTTCATCACCACAGATGTAGGAAGCTCTCGTTCGAGAGATCCTGCAGTGGGTGTGGCAAGAGAGGGCAATGGTCTAGTCCCTTTAAAGTTCCGTGTGTAGACGGGGCTGGGGTGGAGGGACAGAGAGGAGAATGAGGGGGTGAAGCCCGTTCTGTTGAGCGAAAGAGACCCTCCCGATGGTGAAGTCCTCGACCACACCTCTCCGCACCCCTCCCCAGGTAGTCCAACTCTCTCTCTCTCTCTCTCTCTCTCTCTCTCTCTCTCTCTCTTAATTCAGGTTGTTATTATTCCCTCGTTTCACCGCTCGGTAACAGGGTTACAAGTTATATATCTTACTTACTTTATTGTGAAAGGATGATTTCGTGTTTTTACAAAATATTCTCAAAATGTATTAGCTGTACTTTGTCAGAATCCTTTTTTGTAGCTTTGTCTTTATAAATATCACCAGATTTCTCCCGACGTTATGATAAAAAGTTTCACTTCCTTCTTTCCAATTTTCCATATGACAGCCACCCCTCTTTTCTTCAGCAATCAAAAGGCCCTTTACCTTTCTCCTCTTCCTCCCTCTACTACTCTTTCGTCTTTTCTCTTGCCGGTACTTCCCACCAAGCAACGCTACTACGCTCTCTAATACTCTCTCTCTCTCTCTCTCTCTCTCTCTCTCTCTCTCTCTCTCTCTCTCTCTCTCTCTCTCTCGCTCTCTCTCTCTCTCTCTCTCTCTCTCTCTCTCTCACCGTAACCAGGCTGGATATGAACAGTTTTTCCTTTTTCCTCAGCAGGTTGATCAAGTCTGTTATTGGTTTTACCACACAGATCTGAGATAAAACTCTATGGTTGATGGACTTCACGTTTCAATTCATTCCATCAGTTCTTTTATAAACCGTTCCAAGATTGATTTTCAGGTTCATTTTAGCAACACATACCTTAATGAACGCGCACAGATTATATATAAAGCAATATGAATATAAATTTATTCACATATCTTCAAATGTCATTTTTGTTTTGATTATATACAAAAGTGTGCGCTAATTTTTCGGTTCTGAATACACAGGTAAAAGGAAGAAATAAATATGTAATTTGGAAGCTCAAAATATACAAACAAAGAAAACCTATCACACCTCACTTATTTTGCATTTAATGCGGTATTAAATTTCCGATAATTGAAATTACAAGAGACCGGAGTTATTCGACTGATAATCATACATTCCCTAAGGTTAATTAACTGTGTGCGTGTTTTTTTTATATGTTCTCTTAAATTCCTTATTCAGCATTTCGCTGTTATTTATTTTTCTGCTGTCAAACATTCAATTCCTACACAACAAAAAAATACTAAGGTATTAAAGCGTATATCTTGATATTTATATCATTATTTATAGCAGGTTTTATTTATAGAGCAATATCCCACAGTCCCTCGCGTGTTATAAACACAGCAGCAATTTCAACTATAAATATTACGAAATGTCTATAAATAAGAGACGGGACTATGGTCTTACGATGCAAACACTATTTGTATTGTTGGAAATCGTTAACTTTGAAGCTTTATATTGGTGTACAAATTCTTCATATACGTCATATTTGCCTATGAAGTCATTTTGGTGACAACTTGCATGCTTTTATTTAAAAAAGATAGCAACATAAACATCTACATTTACTAATATTAAAAATGAATCTTAAAACTGTATCCTTACGTAATAAGCAAAATCCAAATAATCATATCGTCTTATAAGAACCGTGGTTAGTGACTATATACTTTCAACGAACAGTTATAAACTGTGATATACTTTCAACGAACAGTAATAAACTGTGGACTTTTAACTAATGATAAATACCTTTTTGTGATAATATCAACTAAAGAATTGACAAACACCTTTCATGCACAAGAAGTTTGGGCAATCTTTTTATAAGCTTGAAACTGGAACTGGAAGCTCACCAACTGAGGTTGATAATTATTATCATCAACATTAAGTACAGCCATGCATCTTACATACTCATACGTACGCCATGCATCTCGTTAATATCAAGCTAGTCAAGCGTCTAACGAAGTTTAGATCATCTAAATTGTGAATTGAAGACGCAAAGCTCATCTTCAAATCTTGAAAATATGCAAGGCACACTAAAAACTTGATCTAACACAATGCATGTTATAAATTTGAAGTTACTTCTTGGAACTTGTGAGTGTAAAGTTTGACCTTCATTAAACGTCTGAACTTGGGCTAAGCATTTTATAAACCTGAAGTTAACTCATACACTGCATTTGTAAGGTATTCAGCATGAATACTATTTCATACTGATACACATTTTATGACGAATGGAACGATGCAAATTAAACAATCAAATAACTCTATCCATGAAAAGTATGTGAAGAGAAGCCTGAGGGTTTAGCGTTGTTCAGAAGAGAGAGAGAGAGAGAGAGAGAGAGAGAGAGAGAGAGAGAGAGAGAGAGAGAGAGAGAGAGAGAGAGAGAGAGGAGTGATATCCATCTTGACAATTTACGACGTCCTTCTCAGGAGAGAGGAGGCAGCTTCACCCATCCACTCATTTCATTTATCTTCCACACTTTTCCGCTCTTTCCTACACTTTCCTCTCTGGGAATAATTTGCCATTATCTCCTCGTTACAGCTGACTAATTATATTTCGCTACGTTTTTATACAAACTAAGAGTTGTCAGTTCTCCCTTAATCCTACAAAGAACCATTTCTTACCTTTCTCTGCTGTCACTTCTTATTAACATTACCGGAACTAATAATGGCTTTCTCAAGGAATTATTCCCAAGCTAATCATCTCTCCACCTACACCCAATCGTTTTTCCCTCGGAAGAGGTAAATCATGCTTTTGTATTTGCTTAAATGTATTTTATGTTGACCATTGACGTCATCTCCATCTATCTAAATACGACATATTTCCTACATCTCTTTTTTCTCTCAATTTTACTCCGTTATGGAACTTATCAATTTTCACATGAGCAGACCCTGTAAAGCCAGCATTATTTGCCACACAGATCAATTAATCAAACCCAGACCATCAATAAGATCAATACTAAAATCGCATATCAATTTAATACCATTATGAACAACTTTACAAGTTCACTGCAAACAAATCTGAAAGAATTCAGGGGGCTAGACGGTGATGGAATCTTTTCCATATTCAATTGGCAAACAATTTCTCACTATCATTTCTTTTAACGTAAACTATTACTTCTCGTCTATTTTTCAGCATCCATCGCCTGTCATCCAACCGACAATTAGTCAACCAACGCCTAGTCATCCAACTAATCAGTTTTGATCAGCCATGTCATCACCCCTTCTACGTATCGATCTTACATTTCCTTACCTTCATTTATTTCCCTTCCCCTCTTTCTCCATCTCCCCGACCCCTCCAGATCTCCCCTTTTGGTCACTAGAGACGAAGGAAAGGGAAGAGGAAGTCAAGGTAGAGTGAGCGAGAGGGCCCCGGGTCACTTCACTTCACGTCACAGAGCCACTCCTGCATCACTTAACATTACCGGTACTCAGCCTCTCGATTCAATGCGACATGAATAATCGAAAGCCTGAGTGTCGGTGAGAAAATGCGCATGAACTACGACTGAGAATTACAGATTATAGGAGATGGCATAAAGAATTAGTCTGTGGATATGGAGATGAAATACCGGAGAGAGAGAGAGAGAGAGAGAGAGAGAGAGAGAGAGAGAGAGAGAGAGAGAGAGAGAGAGAGATGCAACGGAAAATAAGCCAGTCACTAGCATCTTTGCCTTACATGCTATTGTGATGATGGCCTCTCCAAGAGCGAAGACCAGAAGTTTCATCGATGCAAACTAGCATCATATTTGGGTATGCATCAGATAAAATCAATAAAATTTACTGTATTCCGTTCAAAAAGATTCTTCATGTGCGCCCGCGAACGTGTTTCATAGGGATACAGTAATATGATAATCTGCGTCACACTGAGATGACAAGACACGCACATCAATTCTTTATAAGGGCTGACCGAATAACCTGTCCATGACCCGAGCTTTGGGCCACACAACTGACACCTTCAACAGCAAACCAGCCGCTTCATTGATCATCTTTAAAACATTGATAACAATCATAATAGCTAAACATACTTCTGTATACAAGTGATACCAAATAATAATAATAAAAAAACAAAACACCTAAAAATCTTACCCGAATAGAGTATAAGAAACGCAAAGGTACATTTAGGTAACATTATAGTATGTTATTAGGCAGTCTGGCGCCATGGCACTTCGTAAGAAGGTTGTTGGTACTCTGCAAGACGAAAAAAACACAGTCTAAATGCATTCAAATAACAATTATAATAATTGAAAAAGAAACCCACAAAATCACTTTGTAACTTGTTTACTTCTAAGTATTTACATTTAGTTTTACTCCACACTCTAGAGTGTGGAGTAAAACTAAATGTAAATACTTAGAAGTAAACAAGTTACAAAGTGATTTTGTGGGTTTCTTTTTCAATCTTCAGAAGAAAACTGAAAGAAGTTTTTGTTTGGTTAATTATGATAATACCACTTTTGACATTTTAATAAAGTTTATTGAAGACAGCTATCAATCATAAAAAACTCATAAGCACTACCCTAAACAGTTAGCCCAAGGATAAAATCCGAGGATGCCACAGCAATCCAGACAAGTGAACAATAATCAAGTAATGATAAAACAAAATAAGTAAATCAGGTGTCGTAGGAACCCTCCGAAACATAAAGCTTTTGGGCAGCATCACACATTCAACTTCTGACACCTCTAAAGAACAAATATTCGCGAGCTTTGCATCCGATACCACCCACGACTGCTGACACTTTCTCGTTTACACTATAGTATAGTAGCCTTCATATCCGGCAACATTAGAGGCATATATCTTGAACAAATATGTCCATTCACTTTTCAAGAACATAAAAGATATTTCAAAATTGCTTTTGGGTTCCTCATCTGCAGCTTTATCTACCAGTAATTTGATGCCAGAGGTTCAACGAGGTTAGCTGTAGCGTCATGGTATGGTTGTCCTGCCTGGTACTTTTCTTACTCCTAAAAAGAATTAAACTAACATTTGCAAGACTAATGGTCACATACTGACTGCAACCTGATCTTGTGTTGTAATATAGCCAGCTCAGTCTGGTATCGACAATAACATTAGCAGGACGAAACACACCTCTAGTAAACAAAGAAAATCACGTGCGTGTTATCCTCACAGCATCTCAACGGAAATAGTACCATATTACAATATCAAAAAAGATAATCCAGGCAACGAGAGGAAATGACATAACAAGAACACATGGTAAATATCACTGACGTTCATGCGCATCTAAGGTTGTTAGCTTGAAAAGCAGCTGGAAGACCCATGGGCGCCTCGACTTCCAAAACATGCTATACTTATTAGGTCTGTCTGTCATAAATCATGTACTAAGCATGTGTTTGGCGTGGAAGCGAGGTAGATAAGACTGTATTTCTTGGTATCCTCCTCATTATTCAACTTTCCAGTGAAAAACATGGCAAGGTATCCTCAGAGATGAACTGCTAAACATCAAAATATTCTAGTTATTTCTCTCACTTGGTTCTTTTTTATAAATAATCATTGTTTGACAATATTTGTATACTGTTTACATTATTAAAATTCCAAGCAAAATGATTTTTTACAATGCTAAACGCTTAAATAATACTTGGTAGAATATATGCCTGGTAAGCAGTTTGATGGATTTTTTTTTTAAATCAGCTTGTAGTTATACATGTATATGGAACGTTTTCAATCTATTAGCGATTTCCGAAAAATGTATTAATAATAATTTTACTGCCTTCACCTCAATATTACTTAGCATGAAAATACAATGTCTCTATACCACTGCTTTTGTAGATCCGAATTTCGTTTTAATCCATAATTTCCGAGCAATAAACAGAAAACATATGCGCATAGTGAATATCTTAGACTGGTAAGATAAATAGATCAAATAATTACCACAAGTGACATGCACCTATAATGCAGAAGCCATTAGCAAACCT
Organism: Macrobrachium nipponense; assembly: GCF_015104395.2. Taxonomy (NCBI): domain Eukaryota; kingdom Metazoa; phylum Arthropoda; class Malacostraca; order Decapoda; family Palaemonidae; genus Macrobrachium; species Macrobrachium nipponense. Next base: position 60,825,519 of record NC_087212.1, on the reverse strand, counting down.
ATGACTTCAATATATCATTTTAACAAAAGATATGGGAGCAACGCAAAGCAATGCCTACAGGTAAGAGCAATGAAAAAATGTCTGGTCTATCTGAAAACAATCAATATATCTAAACTTGATATTGTTTTGTAACTTTCCACGGAAATTCTTTACAATTCACTGTGCTCTACAGTATTATACTTGAGAATATACTCCAACGGTAAATAGTGTAGCCCTGAAGACCACAGGTTCATGACTGAAATGGCAGCCAACTTCACAATAAAAAAATATACTAGCTTAGTAATATCTTGTGTATCCCTTCAAAATTTCAGGTTTGATGAATGAAAGAGGCACTTGATATATATATATATATATATATATATATATAATATATATATATATATATATATATATATATATACACGTGTATGTGTGTGCATGAATCTATTACCTTGCTACTGACAGTGAATTAACTAAAATATAATCTGAGAAACCCATTTCAAAAAAGAGCAAAATGAATTAAACTGAAGCTCTCGACGAAACCATGTCAAAATAGGCCAGTCTTTAAGTTCGCCGCCAGTGTTCTGGAATAGGACGACAAACACCTCTATACTCGTGTGGGTATAGCGGAGGCCAGGTTTGATGAGGCAAATAATTGGTTATTATTGGAGGCCGCTAAAGGAATAAATGGGATGGGATGGGGGGAAGCAGGGGGATGGACGTGGAAAGAATTAAGAGAGAATGAAGGGGTAATTCTGCTCTATATAATAACTAAAGTTATTTGTTTATTTCCTTATCTCCATCATGTCTGCTTTCTTCGGGCTGAGCTGGTTTTGGGTGTTCATGATCTTAATAATATAAGAGCTATTAAATGCCTGATTAAAAAAATACATCTCTGTGTTGATTTGCTTACTTATTCTTGGATATCATTATCGACACCTATTATGTTCCATTCTTAACACTATTTTCCACAAATCTCCTAATAAAAGTCGTTTAAAATCTTTAGATTCATAAAGATTACTCGTCACATAATAGGTTTGTTTTCAAATCATATAATTACATAAAGTACAAGAACGTTTTTATTTCATTGTTTAAAGTCTTGAAATTGGGGAAAAAAAAATTGTTTTGCAAAATGTGTGTGCACGTAGGAAACACGCATGAGTGTGTCTGTATTATGCTATACGGAATTTTCCTCTCACACCGGGAGGCTCCAGAGGGATGCCCAACAATAGTAAGAAAAAGAGTAGCCTTTAAAATAAAGTCCATCGGAAATCGCAGGACTGATGGCTTTAAAATATTTTGTTGGCAAAGAACGAGCTAAGCTACAGAAATTTGGGGTAGGAGAGTTTCACCTCTGCATTACCTTAAATATTATGAATGTTTCAACAGTATTATTCCTTTATTTTACTTATATTTGCTTACATTACCTCTTTAAATTAATACTTGGTGCTATTTTTTTTATTACCATCAGTTCACACAGAAAATTCAAATATACATAAACATGAAGAGAGATCCATTTACAGCATATTGCCAATGTACCTAAACCTGTGCAAATAAAACACAAACAAAATATCAACATTGTCTCAAAAGCAAAATTATTGGGATAATAAAGGACAGTGAATTGTAACTGATTGATTCTTACTGTCGTTAAGGAATAAATGATGCAAAAGATAGTGAAAAATTGGAAGAGGTAAGAAGAAGTGAATTTATATTGTTTGAAGCTCTGAAGATAGTAGGATTTCTGAAAGAGGTTACATCATTGATAAAAACCTGGATAAAAGCGTTGAAGGATTTTGTTCGCTGGGATAACAGAGGAAGAGAGGTTGGCGAGAAAGTCTCATTAATCCTGTGTCATGGGATGAAAGAGAGACAGCTAGGTTGACGACGTGGTAGAGACTATAAAACGATTCACCATTAATAACAAGAAACCACATATGCGTGTTCAAAACAAGAGGCGAATAGGCGTAAACACGTCAGTTGCCAAAGGGAGTTCTCGGTTAGGTCGCCAATTTTCTATTCAGCAATCAGAGGATGAAAATGGCAGTATCTGTTGTCCTTGTTTTCTCTGAAGCCAACCCTTGAAGATATATTAGGTCATGGGGTGGGGGGGGATTATACAATGGAAAGTTTAAGGGTCGACTTTGTATAAGCATACAAAAAACAAACAAAAAAAATCGTCGTGATTATACTGTAAAAGTGTATAATTATGGGAAAGAAAAACTCATCTGGCGTAGGGCAGAAACAGGATTCTATGTGGTTAATCGATAAAAAAATAAGAACTGAAAGAGAAAATCTGTGAGAAAAAGTGAAAGCAGACCATTTCAGGGTCAAAATTTGCTAGAACTTTCAGAAGAAAAACTATTTATTACCGTATGAAAATAAATATAAGACTCAGGTCTTACAGGACAATGTTTTTTTTTTTCTTTTAACTAAGAATTGAAGCCTTGTGTCGAGGGGAATGAAGACGGCAGAAAAAAAGCAGGTGTGAACTATATACAACAGACTGGACAGGGTTTATATAAATCATAAAACGTTTGTGAATGCGACTATTGAAAATATAAGAACAATAAAAGGAATGGAGAAATGCATAGCATCAAAGTGATTGTTTCACCGAGTATCAACCCACTGTGCGTGTGAGGAAAGTTGGACCGAGAAAAAAATTCCAAAGAAACCGATGAGTCGATTAATTATTGCTGATTGAACTCTAAAAGTGAAATAACATATTTTACGTATTAAAACGGCATAACAGTGCTTACAGTGCGAGGTCAATGAAAAACAATTATCCGCCTCGTCTTCGAAGCATCAAATGAAATTTTTTTTACATTATATTGCACTAAAGTCTTACCCAACTGCAAGGCACTTGTTCCACCGGTGATGAAGCACTGAGGATGAGGGCTGCATCCTGGCTTATAAATAATCCATCATGCCAAAAATAGCTTCATAACTGATCCAAAAATGGTGAGCACACCGATGGGATTTGACTTTCAAAAACAGGCAGAAGTCAGAGGGAGCCATGTACGAATGACTATGGACTCCGAGACAAAAATTAAAAGCAGTAGCTGGCTACTTTTGTCTCTGCCACCCACGGCGTTTGGACAAGGGTATAGTCTTACAGCAACAACACACTCACTCAGGCCTTTCACCTTCATTTCATATCAGTTTTTCTAAATTGTTTTAATTCTGATGTATAAGACTCCATCCTTTCATAATCTCCAGACCCAGTCAGGCATGAACCAAAAACTTCCCATAAAACAATAGGTGTCACTCCCATTCTGGACCATAGCATGCACTTAATAATACAATTTTTTTCACCTACCACACTCAATCTAACCTTTAAAATCCTAGACCTGACGCATTTGCACTCTCTCCCCTGCCCCAAGAGTGTTCCCTTCCATTTACCTCATAGTTCCACGCTGGACGAGTGGTTTTCGCGCTCGGCTGCCCATCCGGTGGTCCAAGGTTCGATTCCCGGCTCGGCCAACGCGGAATCAGAGGAATTTATTTCTGGTGATAAAAATTCATTTCTCGATATAGTGTGGTTCGGATCCCACAATAAGCTGTAGGTCCCGTTGCCAGGTGACCAATTGGTTCCTAGCCACGTGAAAATATCTAATCCTTCGGGCCAGCTCTAGGAGAGCTGTTAATCAGCTCAGTTGTCTGGTAAAACTAAGATATACTATTACTCTTTGCCTTTCCCATTCCTGAACACAGTGTATTTGCACCTTGGTCCCATTACGAGCCAAAACACCTACCTTTCTCTCTCTTCATAAATCTAATGCACATTTTATTTTTCTTTTGTTGCTCATACTGTAACGTTGAGGCCTGCCAACCTTCCAAAGCCAATTGATAATTTTCACGACAAGCTGTGAAGCACAAGAGCTTTTCCCAGGATCGAACGAGAATGGAGAGTGTTTCTCCTCATTAGCCTTACCTATATATATATATATATATATAT
>NC_087212.1:60811585-60816585 GCF_015104395.2 Macrobrachium nipponense | reverse complement strand
ACCACACAGCTAGGGTTCATGTGAAGAATGGCCACATTTTCTTAAAGTCATTGGGTTGTTTACAGGTCTCTTTTCGTGTGGATAATCGACCGAAGGAGCAATGCTAATTTCAACGGCTTCTTCGAAGGACTTCTCAATTAGAGATCTGTTCCTCAGGAGGGAAACTTTTCCTCCTTGCATGAAAAGGCCCTTGTGCATGTGTGCTGATTATCAAGGACCCGCTATTATATCATATATATATATATATATATATATATATATATATATATATATATATATATATACACATATATACACATAAATAATATAAACGTATCTATACTGAATGACAATGACAATGGAAGAATACAAAAAAATAAACTGAATAGCGAAACACAGGAAACAAAACAACGGAGAGAAGAAAAGAATAAAAAAAATCTCATGCCTCCTTTTTCTGGTCTTAATTACTGAAGGGACATGCAGTGCACTCATTAATTAGGTCGTGGTTTAGAAATACGTTATAACTCAACTTTCGTTACTATTGCAAAGACATCAATCAAATAGGTCATAAAGATTTTAAGGGGTTTAGGAAGTACCAGAGTTGGTTTTTCAAATAGTGCAATATAAATATGCTACCTCTCTCTCTCTCTCTCTCTCTCTCTCTCTCGCTCTCTCTCTCTCTCCCTCTCCTGGTCGGTCAAACTGACGTATGCATGCGCAATGGAATATATTTGAGAATTCTACCTTTACAAAAGTAGTATTTCGATGAAAGTCCCGTTATTTATCCTTGTAAAACAAACAAATACAAACTGCTGCCATGGGGTTAAGGGATTTTCGTGTATACAAGATAAATGACATTAGGGCTGATATTGGTGCTAACTGCTCTGAACTGGCATTCTCGTTGCTCTGGAACATTCAGTTCTCATCCCACAAAATAACACAATACGAGAAATTTTTTTATAGATCACGTGCTTTTAATTCTTTCATATCACTTAAGATAACACATAGCTATAAGTTGTAGAGATCAAGCTTTTCATTTTAAAAAATTAGCGAATATTTTCAAGACTATAAATTCTGCCTCAGTTGTAACCTTTACGTCACCTGGTCCCTATCAGCACTGTCCATCACACAACGGACAGCAATAATCATTAGGCACTACTATACCAGTATAAAGATATTCACTTCTTTAATAGCATTACCCTATTAGATTTGATACTAAAAAGCTTTACTTAAGTTTGAGTTAGTTACTGAACGAAAGAAGTTAAGTTCTTCTGTATATTACTGTCATTTTTACCATCTTTATTTGTATGTGAATGAATCATATATCAACTGGAAACAGCAACTAATATTAAATGACCAATTATTTTTAAAAACAAAAATCAGAAGAAATCAGAAATTATTAATTTTTATGAACCGAAAATTTCTCTGCTCTAAAGATATTTGGTGTGCATCAGTATACCAGCACTAATTTGAATGCAGAGTCTGCTTATACGCTGTTAATTCAGTTGCTATAGTCTTAGTGTTAAATAAACCATTGGAAAGCAAAAGACTTTGAGTATAATCAAAACCAAACTCAAAACACGCTTTTTAAACCAGTATGTAACAAACCAGAAGTTATTCAACATAATCATCTTAACGAATTCAGCTCCCAACCGAACTTTTCTCTCTAACAACCCACAGTCCCCAAAGAATTTTCTGGCGACCTCCCACTTGGCTGAACAAAGTTTTTGTTTTCAAAGTGTGAACAACGGTGTTTTTTTGTGGGGTGGGGGGCGGTCGCTAATCGAAATCACCAAAGAGACATCGCGCACTTGTTCTAGACTCTTTTACTTCTGATATGACTTGAGCCACCTTCCTCGAATAAGCACCAAGGTCCGCCTAAAGATCTTCATCCAGTAAAACACATCTATGGAGGTCTAACTATTATTTATTCAAATATACTGGGATTCTTCGTCCCTACTAATGAACTCCATTATCGTCATTCAGAATGAAAATTATTACTGATGCACCAGTGATTGGTCCATTGTCGTTTTGCTGCATTCATACTGCCAATAATCAATTACGGAGGTGAATACGAAGTACAAACTCTCTTACCAGACGTTATGCTCCCTGCACGCCCCAAAAATTCTTCATTGAAAACCATTTGGACATGAACTACAGTGATCTGTCTCTTACCATATTGTTCATTTTTGTTTTTCTGTGTATATTTGTAAAAATACCATTATTTTCTAACATAGCAAACGTGCTGTGTCGTCCTTAATCTTATTTAGAAATTTCAACAAATTTTCATTTGTTGTTGAAAAATAAATCTAATTCAAAAATTTGATCTTCTCAAAGAACTTGAGATTCACCCTTATCATAAGAGATAGAAACTTTAAGTGATGAGTCCAAGAATGTAGTGTGAAAAAATTCAAGTAAGAATGAGTTAACACCCAGAGGATGTTTCACATTTGTTTGTCCATTTGGAAATGTGACACCATATATCTTCGTCTCAATTCAGAATTTCTTGGACCTAATGAGTGATTTCTTTAGTAGTGACATTTTCACCACAATGAATTATGAAAAAATCAATTTTATGAAAACGCAACACCTGTGAGATGAATACCCTTGTGTGATAAACAAACACATAAGATGAAGAGCCAAATCTGTAAAATGAAAGTCCAATATCTGTTCAACAAAAGTTCAGTATTTGAAATGGAAACCCCAGTCTGTGAATACATGTATAGCTTGAAATGAAAACTAAGTTTGAATTAAACTCAAAATCTTCAAGTCTGCGTGATGACCACCATACTCTGCAGGATGAACTGGATTGGAATATAAAATTTAAGCCAAAGCCCATGAGCTAGGACTTATGTCATTCAGCGCTGACAGGGAAATCAAGAGTAAAGGAGGTTTTAGAGGAGTAACTGAAGGAAAACCTCAAAACAGTTGCACTGTGAAGCAATTGTTAGGAGAGGGTGGACCGTAAGATGGAAGAAATATACTATGAACTCTGCAAGCTGAAAATTTAAACCTTGTGAAATTAAAATCCAATTTTGTAAGACAAAACCCTGTGTTGAGATAAATAAAAAATTCTGAGATGGAAACTGTAACCAAGATGAAAACTCAGTGTTCTTAGAACAACTGCATAACTATGTCAACGTCTACGAATAACTAAACTATTCTTGAAGCTACCTATTGTTGTTATCTTGTCGTTCCGGATATGCAAGTCTCAGCCTTTGCCTTCAAAAACACCTAACCAAAACAAATGAAGTGCATTAGCAACTCTGACCTTTCGGACCAATGATCCATCAAGTTCGACGACAAACTTACCCTTCCCTCATTTTGGCGTTAATCATCTCAGCAAACATCTATACATATGTAAGCTACTGACAGTAGTATGACTTAACTTGCAAGACCTCTCTCTCTCTCTCTCTCTCTCTCTCCATTTGCGAAATGGGTATACAAATCAAAAGACATACACGTACCTTTATTTTCTATTCTCATAATCTTCAGTAGGCTTAATCTATCAATCCTATTTTCCAGTTTCTTTTATTACTCTGTTTTTTTTTTAATGCAGAACTCTAGTCTCAGATTCCCACAAGCTCACTCCGTTCGGGCTATAAAAATGAAAACGAGGATGCCTTCAATTGAGAAACATCCCAAAACCTTACGGCAACTATTTTGGTCACAAGTACAAGGAAGCAAAAAAGAAAAAGTTTAGACCTTTAACCTACAGCACTTCATATGATCTTGATAAAATTTCAATAAAAATCATCCTTCCTTATATCAGGCATTTTGACTGAATTTAAAAGAATTTTTCTCGTTACGGAAGTATTTGTGTAAGAGCGCCTGCAGAGCCATTACCCTCCTCTCCTAAATCACATGTAAAGCATCAAAAGAAAAAAAAGAAAGGAAAGTGACACTAAATTATGAAGTTCAATCCGACAATGAAGGACACACTGATCCGACCATAATCGATCAGAGCGCCGATTTCTCTACTCTAGAGGTCCATGTGAATTTGGAATTTATCATGTTATATAGTTGACTATATTCTTTCAAATACCATTACTGGCACTAACCTTGCAGGCAGCATCTCTCCATTTTCAACTTTCGCACTGGGATCACTTTGTTCATTAATGTAGGCTTCCCTGTGGAATAACTTCATATCGTGAAAGTTCTCGCTCACCTTCTCTCATTATTTTTAAATATTATAAATATTATACTTGCCTTCTTGTTCATCATAGTTTTCTTGATCACCCTATCCAACCTCGTGTACAACTAGACACGAGTTCCATGCAATTTCATCTCGGTTAATGTTCTTTCTTTCCTTCCTTTTTTTACTACACCTTTCATAATGGGGTACCACCACTATTTCATGCAAAGTTCTCTGATATGCTTCTCTAACTTCCTTCTTATCAAACTTACCTAATTACCTTCACATCCATATTTGCTCCTCGTCAATTTAAACTTCTATCTTAACTTTGACTTAACCTAATAAGGATCAGATTTGCCTCCAGGTACTCTTCTCCTCACCATTACATCCATCACCTTGGTCTCCTTGCTGTTCTATACTATTAAGTAATGGAAAAGACTTCATCATTAATGTTTCTATCTCAAATAAACCTATGTATATTCTTCTTTGAAAGCTATGTATATCCAAACTAAAGACTTTCCACTCATTTACGCGAGACTCATTTCTCTTATACTCCATGAAATCAATGCCTAGCAACAATACCATCTCTTGTTGTTACCACTCACCTCAATTAAATCATATATTACAACTATTCAATTATATTTTCTAACCTAGCCATATACATATTTAAATTCTTCCAAAAACATTTTCTTATAAGAACATGACTTTATACTCGGACCCTACTCCCTTATGGTTGTATATTTTCTCTATACTCAATCTTACCATTGAATTCCTCAAACTAAAACAATTGTCATTTTTTACTTGTCCTCGAATCTCCCTAACACTCCACGTATTACCAAATGTTATCTCCACAAATTTCAGCTAACCTAGTCCAACACATTTGTCT
>NC_087212.1:60764085-60809085 GCF_015104395.2 Macrobrachium nipponense | reverse complement strand
CAATTGCACTTGAAATAACTAACTAAAGTATTCTGCTCTCTGGTGATATGAACCAGAGACCTCTGGCTATTGAGGCAAAGTGTCCCAACTCCAGGACTATCTATTTATGCTTATATCTGTTTATCCATCTACCTATCTACTCACATATACATATATGCATAGATAGATAGATAGATAGCTAGATGGATAGATGGATGGATAGACATAAAAATTAATGAATAAATAGTCCAGTGGTTAGGACACTTACCTGCCCAGCGAGAGGCCTCGGGTTCAAGCCACAAGAGAGCAACAATGCTTTAGTCAATTATTTTAATAGCCATTATCTGTTGAACTAAGCAATGAAAATGCATCTACACGTTAATGAACTGCTGTAGGTCGCCACTAGGTTGGAGATGGTATGGGTCTAGCAACAACATCACAAAAGAATTGCTGGAAACAGAATTCTATCATTTCACATAAGATGAAAAGATATACAAGGTAAAATTTTATAGCTTGTGAGATGAACATTTCAGCCTCTAAACCACAATACCCTACAAAACACATACATACATACATACATACATACATACATACATACATACATACATACATACATACATACATACATACATACATACATACATACATACATACATACATACCACAATTAAAAAATTACAATTGAATTTTGCATTCCAACAGTTCTATATCTTTATATGAAATGCATTTTTAATGACAAAAATCAGAGAGAATATTTATATAATTAGATTCTGGTTTGTGCTGATATGTTAATATAAACATATCAAAGGACTCACTATTTCACTGTGAATATAATTGCATAAGACTTCTATATTATATTGCTCAATTTATTAACAGATATAAACAACTTATCCCCAACACTTTAATTCAATTGTCGTTTCGAGAATTATGCACTAAATTAGCCCTGACTCTGTTACGCAGTTGTAAAACTGAAAAGAGGCTAAGTTACTAAAAATGTCCTATTACTTATTATTATTTATAAATTATGATTTATAGTTTTGATGCTTGAAAATTCCTCTTATAATAGAACACTCAGTACTGCAAACACACCATTTTGCAATGAACAACAAACAATTAGAGCTTAAATACTATAATCGATTACAACGCATACGCTATGTACAAAGAATCGAGTGCCTTATTCCTAACATTTTAAGAGGTATTACAATTTTGCAATAACACCGAAGAAAAAGTTATCTCTTGGACCTATGTAACAAAGATTTCTTCTTTTTATTCCTAACTTGCTCCACATTTTCATCATAACGCCTCTTCATAGTTTCTGATCATTTGCTCTCTCAGTCCCTAGGATAAATTTATCATTAAAAGTTTAGATGACCATCAGGGTAATGCAATATTTACAGGAATTTCCAATCCATTGTGGTGCAGTCATACAATCCTCATCATTCTTTTTTTCTTTTTGCAAATAAAAATGAAAGAAAATTACATGTTCATATCTTATGACCCGATGAATATAAAAGCACAAATAAGAATCTGCTTTAATGGTAGTTTCTTGATGCTTAATAAAACTCTAAAAACGACTGTCTTACGTAACACCTTCATATAGACAGATAATGATGATTACACGTTTAATTAAAGGCGAGATGAAATGAACCTCCGTTCTGAATAAAACACTACAATAGCTATGTCCTCTTTTGCTACCCCGAGCTAATTATGTAAGCAATTTTGTTTTGATAATTTCCTGGAATTCACGACTGATGAAGCGTGCCTGGAGACACACCACTGAAAATCAACCAAAGAAAATGCACACCGAAGAAAAAACTTAAAGCTGACTACACAACAGACGACGGGAGTTCGTTAGGGTGACGAAATACATGTAGACGAACGAGTGTCTTCCCACAAAGCACTTGTCATTCATATTAGATCCAACACCCTTTCCCGACAATAACACATCCCTCTTCTATTAATCTAATCCTATATCTATTATTCTCTATCGATGCACTCTCCTTTCTATGCTATAATGTGTTGTTTTCCCTTTGTGGTTGTGGTTCCTGATAAAAACGGAGTTTCCTCAATCTGTACGACCTTTTCCTTTTCTCTGATATTGATTATATTAATGTCATTTCCCAACTTATCCAAACCCTAAGAGCAGCACCCATTTTTCTTATAATTAATATATCAACCCATATCTTATATATTATTCCCAAAATTTGGTTCCTTGCCTGTTTTTCTTCCAGTTCCTTATTTCCTTACTGACGATATTATTTCCCATTAGTTCCTACGGTATTTCATTCATACAATCTCCACATTAATCTTTCTTCTTTTTCGTAAAAATATATTCATTTATGTGTGCTGTGGAAAATAGCTGGCTTAATTTAGATAGACATGCATTACTCTTACTTCAGGGCTTTTTATTCTTCTCTCAGCGTGTGGCTAGTCCTCCCCATCGCCTGTATATATTCATTGCGTTCTGCCTTCCCTTAACAGTCTGCCAGCGATCACTCAACATGATACTTTTGAGTTTCACGAATTTCGTATTTCTTGTATATTTCTGACGTTGTAACTACACTCATTTCTTGCTGCTTATTTTACATACATACATAGATAAATGTACCTGTATTTGTAAACTTTTCCTCTCCAAGGGAATACTTGAGGGTTTTTTTTTTTCTAAAACTACGTTTCAAATAAACCACAGCAAACTCAAATTCCGATGCAATTCTGCTACAAACTGAACATGTATATCTGCTAATACTCAAAACTTCGAATGACAAATTTGACTTCATGCATCGTTCCCCTTTGTCGTCGTCTTCCTCGACAACCCGGACGTTAAGAACGTGTCTTTCAAATCACGGTATTTTGTTATTTTAAGAATAAATGATTTTATTCTCACTATCGATTTATTGTAGCTCCCTCGGATAATGACCCGAGACAGACTATCGACGAGCCTGTGTTTTACTATGCTCGTTCTTTGTTAGCATTTCGTTCAAACCCTACGTAACCCCTGCTCCGATCGCCTTTAATCTGTTTGTGCTTGTTTGTGCGGGTGTGTGTAGTGTGTGTGTGTGTGTATTTTGTGCATAAGTGTGTGTGCGTGTGTGTGTGTGTCTGTCAGTGTGCGTGTCCTCTATTGTACGTATTGCATTACACACATATATGTGAATATGTGTGTGTGTGCGTGCGTGGGTGGTGTATGTGTGTGTGTGCGTTTCTACGTGTGTTAGCGGTGTTCCCGGGTGCGTGCGGCCCCGCCCTGTCCCTTACCCATCGTGTGGCTCCGCCCAGGATAAATCGATGCAGGTGAGTCGGCTGTGGAACCGTTCCCTTCCCCTTCTCTCGCTCTCGCTCTCTCTTGTTCTCTCGCTCGCTCACCGCTCCTTTTCGGTCTTCGGTAAATAACTCATTAGGTGAGTTCTATCCGGAAATGACACACCGTCGCATCGCGGGAAAGTTTTTGAAAGAAAAGAAAGGGGAGGCGGAAAAGCATACGCAATGAACGTGTCCACGTCTTATTCTCACTTTTTTTAACGGGTTCACTATTCACCGTTTGGATTTCGGTCAAGCGGAGTGTCAAGAAAGGACCGCTACTCTGACGGTCCTCGCCCCAGTGCTTTGTGCGTCAATTTCTCACACTTGCTTTCCTTTCTTCCATAAGATCTACATCTCGTAAGTATTATCCATACATCTATTTGCTAGGTAAAAGTATTTCACTTCATAAATACAAAATGCATAAGTAGAAGACAGGTACACCCAGATGGGTTCTCGTTGTGAAGCAGTGTGGAAGGATGTGTCAAAAGAAGTGTTACTTATTGACCAATACAGTGTGAATGGCCCTGTGAGTATTGATTCTAAAATCAATAAGACACGGTCAGCAGATGATCGTACTTGTCTCATTCTTTGACTGGAAGGAAACATACGGATGATATACTATTATTGACCGTAAAGAGACGCAACTGTTGAAATTAAATATTACTTTTCGAAGGCTAATTTACCAAGCATATGATGTCTACTGTAGTCCTCCGAGCCTTATTCATTAACGAATAAATCTAGTTTATTGCAAGTATTCACGAGCGTCATTATTCTTTATTTATAGCAGGAGAGAAATTCCCGGACACACATCGTATCTACGCACAAATTTTATAACCACACAGCCGAGAAATATCTTGGTTTTCATCCAAATAACCAACACATTAAAGCAACAAACCCAAGTTTAATTATTTGCTTTGCAGCTGAAATCTTAGAACCAAGAAGGGAATTATTCACATGAATATAAACTACGCAAATTCAAAAGTACGGCACCGTCGCTAAAGTCCACCTTGAGCGCTAAGGCGACGCGACGCGGTGGTAGCAGCGTTTCCTCGCTCATTTCTCGAGCATGAAATTCGGGAAGTTTTAACTCTTGGGAAATGTTCATACGTCAGAAATGGAGCCGGGAAGTTGAGAGTGGGTAGATATTTTTAACCGTTCGCCTATGTACTTTTTATCTTAAATCCCTTGTTATTGCACATTTCTTAAGACTAAAATAACAAAAACTCCGCCATCTCTGCAAGACATAACCTTAATTTTGAGTCTAAATCTTTTATAATCATATGAAAATTTACGCTTTCATTCTAATAAAACGTCACTGTCAATCGAAAATATAGCCGTTATGAAAATAAATACACGACAAACAAAAATAAAAGAAATATTCCATATCGACTATTAGCATGGACTACTGACGCAAAGCGTTCCAGTTCTACAAAAGCCTTCATCGCCGCTATGGCCGAGATTCTTTTTTTCACTTTTTAATGATTCCCTCTTGAATATTTTTTAAACAGTGCCTACTAAAATTCGTGAAGATCTCTCATACTCGAAAATTTCCTTTTGATACTGATAACTCACGCGCGCTTTCCAGCACCTAGCTAAAATGGAAACGACAAATATACAATGTATTGGGCATTTCACCTCTCCGTAATCAACTGGAACTTCACGAAGAATGTTAATCATCATTTATTCCACACTTCCAAAAATTCAACATATCCTCATAACCTACAGCATTCAAGTTCGGGGGATATATTATTATTTTTAGAATATTTCTTCATAGATCAAAACAAGAATATCTTTACCATGATTAACAATAATAAAATAATAATAAAAACTTGCTAGCAGTACATTTGAGCACAGAAGTCCGAATTATTTACATATAATAAGTTACTACAGATACCGAAGAAAACGGCATTTAACTTCACTTACGCTAATATCATAAATGAAAGAGACCGCTGATTTCTGGGAATGATGGTGAAAATTAAAGTATACGTAATGACTTTGAAAATTAAAGGATAATAACTCACTCTCTCTCTCTCTCTCTCTCTCTCTCTCTCTCTCTCTCTCTCTCTCTCTCTCTCAAATTCAACCGGAATGAATTTCCTCTCCTTTTAACTTTTGCAACATAGAGCATCCTAACTTTCATTCTATTCCTTATTTCCTTTAACTTCTTCCCTAGCGGCGTCGCCGGTGAGAAGTTAAAGCCTTTCTCATGTGAAAAACTAAAAGTTCTCATGACAATATTTAAGCTGGACATCTTACTTTCGTGAAGCAGCATTTTCTTAAGCAGAACAGCATAGCACCAATGTCAACGATATTAACGTTAAGTAAGATTTGAGAGAGAGACGGTTCCCCGACCCGGTTAGAGGTGGTGGTTCCCATTTGTGAAAATATACAAACGAGAAAGGTGACCTCAGAAAAGTTATGGAAGAACATCATTGAAAATGAAATGGCGAGAAGAAAGTGATGTGAAAGAACATGACTGAAAAAGAAATGGTGATGAGAATTTTGAATGACAAAGAAAAGAACATCACCGACAAAAGGGATTGTTTTATGAGTCGTTTAACACTACTGAACCTCCCTTTCCTTTCTCTTTCTTTTTTAGTTTGTGACAGGCGATTGAGCGATTGGGGGGACTAAGGGAGGGATTAGGAGGGAATAATATTGGGGAAGGGGCCTGATATTAGAGGAAAGGATACGACCCAGAAGAGCAGAGGAGGTGGAGGGGATAGTGGAAGAAAAATGCGAGAAGGTACTATGCAAGGCAAACTGGAGACGCCAAGAGGTTATTAGTAAGACTGTAATTGGCTTTGTTTCGTTTTAAGCGTCGTTGGGTTAGAGAGAGAGAGAGAGAGAGAGAGAGAGAGAGAGAGAGAGAGAGAGAGAGAGAGAGAGAATATTGTAACGAGTAACAGATCTGGAGGTTTTAACCTTAAAGTCACAAATCGCGTTACCTCCAGGCATTACGTAGTCGCTATGTGCATTAAAGAAAGTTTTGAAGACGTCACCAAATGTTATTTTTCAACAAAGTGATAAAGACTTTTTTAATAAAAAAAATGAACAACCTATGTCATTTTTGTCAAAAATTTTACCTAACATATCAATTAACTTGTATCTCCATACTTGAAATACCTGAAATATTACAAGACAATGTGACTGATATCCCTTTTGTTTCCTTTCCAGAAGCTGGAACTGGCAAGCTAATCAAGATACTCCATTCGAAAACATATAAAGTAAGTTTCAAGTGTTTACCTTTATTGTTTGTCATGCTCTTTCTAAAAGGAAAATAGGTCATATGACTGAAATTTACCGTGATAGTTTTAGCGTCACCATCCATACTACACTCGCACTATCTTCTGTCCATGCTTGTCTTACATTCACACGTACATTCGTAATTTATTATTTCTTTAAAATAATAAACATCTATAAAACAAAAAGAAAAGCAGAGAAAATACATAATTATGTAGGAGACTGCATCCGTTCCAGTACGGAAAAACAGAGAACGTCAATAAATGGATAATAAGCCCCGTGTAGAAAATTAATTGCACAACGCGCCAGATGAGCAAGGTTTTCACTGAATAGGAATTGCCAGACAAGATCATTTCTTTTATTTCATTTTCAACTATTCATGTCATGAATTATGGAAAAACTACAAATTTTAACATTTCTTTCACTGACATTACCAGTGACAGTTCTTATCACGACTAGAAAAATTTAAACATTGGCTACTATGACTGTTTCGTTACACAAAATGTAAGAACAAATATGGGAGATAAAATTACAGCAATAACGCCGATATTCCACTTAATTCGAAATTTAGATCTTGAAAATAAAAAATAATTTTTTCGTTACAGATACCGTTTTGTATATAGCTAGAATTATTGAGAGTTCGAACATGAACATCTCAAATGAGGTATAACTAACAGGCTGTGACAGATGGGAACAAAAGAGCGAAAACAGAGCAATAAAAGAGAAAGCAGTTGAAGACTACTGACGAACTGTGAGAGCTCAGATACTCTTCAATTCTAGATTTTATGGCTCTTCTACAAAGGAAGCTCTTTTATAATATAAAAGGTTATGTATATATTTCTGTGACAAATATATAGGTCGCACTTCTGACGAGAAACTTTATAATACATTGTAAATAAGACAAGTAAGAGCACACAAGGAAATTGTAACATGAGTACGTATATATACACATGTATTTCTGCGTATTTTTTAACATGTTTTTGGATATAGATAAAATAGAACCGAACACGCAAACCAGACAGAATTATGTTGATTCAGATGGAAGTCTTTTAGTGTAAGAGAGAAAGAGAGAGAGAGAGAGAAGAGAGAATCAATTGTGGCCTAGCAAATGTCAGATAATCTGTACCTACCAAAGGCAGGCAGATCAACCTTTAAAAAAATGTTTCAGAGGATTTAGAAAACAAAGGAACGCTAGACTCCAAATTCTAGGCTGTAAGAAGGAAGTCGAGATCTTAAGGAGAAGGTGTCAACATAACCCACACCAAAGGAAATTCAAACTGAATAATACAAAACTGAACAAACATGTCTTGAAACAAGAGCACCTCGGTGATATTCAGAGGTCAATTAATAAACGCAAAATCACGGCGATTCTTTAAAAGGGAAGCCTCTGAAGAACCTTTTCATGTTATATGTGAAGAAATAAGAGAGGTCGGTAGGGTAGTCTTTAGTATTATATTAAGCCGCTGTTATTCTCCCTTAACTTCTTTTTGTGATTCCTTTTATCAACTTGGCTTCCATTCTCTCGCTCCCTTTGTTCCCACAGGTCATTTGCTGAAGAGCAATCTTCACCGGGGTTATTAATATAGGTTTTCAGTTAGCATTTCTACCTGGAATTATGATAATCCTTAATCATCACTATGAGATTTCAAGTTACGAATCGAAACGATGATGTCAACTCGGCATCTCGGCTCAGGGAATCTCACATCTTCCGTTTTTCCCGAATATAAGGTCTTCCTGTTCATGATCAGACTCAACACATGACCGACCATTTTAAACGATATTCATATCCTTGTATCTTGGGCTTAGCTCAGGACTTCGTTTATCGATCCTGGTTTCCATTCCGGGTCACATTACCGTTGTTCCGTATCCTTTGAGGAGACATAACATGATAAGTGGAACAGCTAAAACCGCACTGTAATTTCCTTGATCAGAGTAATCCCATCGACTGCACTACTATCAACACTTCATGTTCACAATGAAATTCTTTAAAGATAATTATTTATCCAAAAAGTAAATATCTCCCACAAAGAACTAACATGATTAATTCTATAAGAAATCCGTAAGGCCAAACACAGTGACGAGAGGTATTCCATAAATTCTAGCAGGAAGAGCAATAACTGCACCAAGAAAAAAAAGCTCGCGTAATTCGACGAAATTAAGGCGTACATTTATTAGACAAAGATCCACGAAACTTATAAATTAAGGCGTACATTTATTAGACAAAGATCCACGAAACTTATAAATTAAGGCGTACATTTATTAGACAAAGATCCACGAAACTTATAAATTAAGGCGTACATTTATTAGACAAAAAATCACAAAACTTATTATTTCTCGTTACTTTATTTTATCTCGCATAGTTTAGTTTCAAAGCATTTCTGTACTGAATACTATCCTTGAGAATGCTACCAAGAAGAAAATCGAGATGTATACTAAGCAAAAGAATATAAAAGGACATAAGGTTCGAGATATGTACCAAGTAAAATTATACAAAAGGAAATAAGGTAAAAGCAATAGATATCATAAACAACAACGAAATCATAGACAAACAATCGAGATACCATAGATAAACAATCGAGATAACATGCTAAAGAAAAACAGCAGATTAAATAGTAGCAACAACAACAATAATAGTAATAAAGATAATGATAAAACAAGCCTTTTGTTAGACCCTTTAAAGGAAAGCTCTTTAAGGACTGTTTTGATCATCATAGGTTTAACAAATCGCTTGGAAATGTCACTGATCAATAGCGAACGAATCGGGGCGACTACCAGTGCCTGGGCTTTTAAACAGCTCCCACACAGCTGAAGATATTTTGCAGAGAATTACTTTAACGTAAGATCTGCTACTGAGTGAAGAGCAAATAATGGATACACGGAAGAGGGGTGAAAATTACTTAAAACATTGGTCTTGGGATTTAGCGCTACCTATTTTTTTTCTTCCTAAGAACTAGCATGTTCTGATAGCTATGCACACAAGAGACACACACACACACCCACATAATATACATACATACATTCATATATATAATATATATAGATATATATAATATATATATATATATGTGTGTGTGTGTGTGTGTGTGTGTGTGTGTGTGTGTGTGTGTGTGTATTAAAGGACGTGAAATTTCATTAGATTTTCCATCTCCTCAGCCTTGCGGTGAATACAGAAATTACTGCATAACCTTTAGTGCTCATTATCACTCTCGTCCCTAACACTGGGCTTCTGTGAAAGTCTCCCACTCATCATCACCAACCTCGCGTCTCATTAATCTCAGCCAAGTAGATTTGGGACCTCCAACTCTTCTTGTGCGCACAGGAGCCCAAATGACACGATAAGGTACTATTTTCCAACTTTTATCATCATGCCTATTGTATCATCTGCCTTTCTGAATAAATCATTCATTATCCTAAACATCTAATACACTCGTGTGTATAATCCATAATGAATATATATATATATATATATATATATATATATATATATATATATATATATATATATAATATATATGTATCTTTCCCATAGCTTCCAACGTCTGACTTATGTTGAATAGTTCTCGTCTGTGACTAATACACAATTTACTCGGAAATCTTACTTCATAAAATATGGAAAACAGCAACTATATGAATATTTCATATATTATACGAAACTGACTTACACTACATTTCGAAAAGCTGTAAAAATATGCCATTAAAAATCCCACTGATATATGTATATCTCTCTCCCACACGTACACATACACAAACACACATATACACAAACAAACACTCACACGCACATACACACTCACACACACACTACTTACTACTACTGAAAATGTAATCCATATCAACTTTATTCTTTCCAACAACATAAACATACGGATACTCCATCAACACAACTGCAAATCTCTTTGTCGATTTCAAGAGGCAAATACCTCCTCACGCAATCGCTGCGCCATGTCCGTCAACGTCTTGGGAGGCTCATCGATCTACGAAGATGTTGTGGTAGGAGTCCTGGCACAGTTGGCCAAACGACCTCTACGTGATAGATGTTACTACATGAGCTTCCAGCAGATTTACAGAGAAGAACGATGCTCGCGGAATGTAGGATAGCCATAAACACCACAGTCAGCCAGAAAACTATTATAATCGTGAAATACCCTCATTGGATGTAAATTACGCAATGACAGCTATGACTTTTAAAGGGACTAAATATGTGGTGTCTGAAAACTGATCGAGATACACTCTCGGGGTAAGCAAATAATTTTACATAAATTACACTACGAGAACATATGCTGGTGATAGTGGCAAAATATTTTAAATATAAAAGTTAAGTAAATGACCTCATTACCATTAAACAATGCAGAAAATGAAAAAGGCAAATGGCAACTGATCCCAGTCATGGTTTAACAAACACAGCGGTTTCTCTCGGTATTTATTATCCAAACCTCAAGGTACAAGATACAGTTCAGTACTGAATACTGAGAAATAGTATATACAGGAAGTAAACAATGATTATGATAGTTAACAGCAAAAGCAGTTAAGAACTATTACAGCAATAATTAGCATAACAGTTATATGAATATTACTTCGGAGAATAACAATCGTTAGACAGTTAAGTATACAAACTATCTCACTCCCCTTCTTATTTATGAGACAATATATGAATAAATCGGGAATGCCAATAAAATAAATTTACTAAATAATACAAGAATAAAATAACATAAAATAAATAATTGCCATTTAACATGTTACAATTATCAAGACGAGCATTATCATTACTATAAGCAATTCTGATCGTCTTCTAACTCATTTTCGCTATTAGAACATTCATCCCAGAATTCCTCCTCTTCCGATTCATAGGCTCTTTTACTGGGATCCACCTGCAAACGACTTGGAGGATGGCGCTCCCGAGTAGACCGACGTATTCCTTCTGAATTACTTCCAATCCCTGACTCTATTCTGATGAATTCTTCATCTGAATGATCAGCCAATGCGGTTTCCCATGAATATTTGCTTACAGGGGCCTGCTCCAGTTCGTCAAAATGTCTTATTTTTACTTCGTCTGTTATAGTCTCTGCTGGGGTTAATTTATACGTCCAGCCACCACGAAGTATTTCTATAACTATATTTCTTTGAAAGATATGGTGCAAGTTTACCACCTCCACAACGGCGTCTCTCAGCTGTCGATAACTTCAATCGAACCAAATCTCCAACTTTGAAAGCTTTGCCGTAAGACTTCCGCTGGTTATTCCTAATCTGTTGTGCAATTGCAGTCTTGTTCCATGCGACCTTAATAGTTTTCTCAATTTTCTCTACTTTCTCTCTCACAAATCTTTCTGCGATTGCTGCATTATCCAAAGAGCCCGGTTGATAATCCTCATCTCTGCAAGTTTCCTTTTTTAGAATCTCCTCTGGACGTCGAGCCGGAGTCCCATAGACGAGCTCATGTGGAGTAAATGTAGTCGTAGTATTTACAGCTGTATTATGAGAGAACTGTACCCTGGGTATCATTTCAGGCCAAAGATCCATATTATTGTGGCACATGCAACGAACGTTGTCTAATAATTGATTTTGACGTTCTACCTGGGCCTGACTTCTTGGATGGTAAGGAGAACCAAAATCCTGCTTAATTCCAAACAGGTTACACACTGCCTTGAAGATATCAGCCGTAAAATGTGATCCTCTATCCGACGTTATGACACGGGGCACCCCAAACATGCAAATCCATCTTTCAACTAGAGTATCCACTGCTGTTTTTGCTGAACAATCCTCAAGAGGTACCAAAACAACATAGCGAGTCAAAATGTCTTGCATTTGAAGGATATAACGATATGGATGTGATGATGAAATGGGAAACGGACCCATGAAATCAACTTGCACCTGTTCATTCATATATTCCGGGAGCTCGCGGTTCTGAAAAGGGGCCTTCCCTGGATGCTTCGATCTTTTGTTACTCCCACATGCTTCACATTTACTGACATGTGCATGGACATCTGCCTTCATGCGAGGCCACCAGAAACTCTTCCGAGCTCTTTCCCATGTTCGATCACGACCCATGTGACCACTCATTGGACTGTCATGAATCATTTGAAGTGCATAGAGTCTCATATCTTTAGGTATTACAGGTAGCCACTCTTCTTTCACGCCATAGGGATGTTCTTGTGAGCGTCTTCCTTTATAATTTATATAACACAGAATTCCATTGCTAGTAATACCTAAACGGTTACCATATTTGGCAAGCTCATTCTCCTCTGACACACATCCCGGTGAACTCGTATTTTTCATAAAGTTCACTACTTCCCTGATCCCTTCATCGCAATGCTGTTTTTCTAACATTTCATTTGGATCCACAAATGCTGTGGCCCACTGCTGAGAAGATCCTACTGCTATACTCGCAATTTGCGATACCAGATTTCCATCAGCACCAACTCTTGACAGATAATCAGCCATGGACATCACAGCACTGCGACCACTTTTATGAATTGGATTTATGTCAAACTGCTGAATTGTTTCAATCCATCTCCCTCGACGTCCTCTCTCTTCTCTAATATCCAGGGTGTTTAGCCATCTTAATGCCTGATGGTCCGTTATCAAATCAAACGGTGCAGAGGAGTACATCCGAAACCTCTTTATTGCCAGGATAACCGCCAGTAATTCCTTTTCCGTCGTTGAATACCTCTGCTCGGATTTGGAGAATGTATGGTGGTAAAAGGCAATTGGTAACAGTTCCTTGGATGCTGACTTGTTGGCTAACATTGCTCCTGCTCCAACATCACTTGCATCAGTAATTAAAACGAACTGTTTGCTATAGTCAGGAAGATGGAGTGCTACAGCATTTGCTACCTGGTTTTTAAGCCTCTCAAAAGCCTCAACCATCTCGACCGACCAATGCAATTTCTGGTGTGGGTTTTTTTTCAAAGCCTCATACAGGGGCTTAGCAGTCTGTGACATCCCTGGAATCCATTTTTGCACATAAGAAAATGCCCCAATGGCCTGACGCAACTGCCTGACAGTCAAAGGCCTAGGAAGATCCCTCAGTTGATGAACTCTTTGCTCACTAATGCGAAGCATGCCATCACCAACCACGGAACCCAGATACTCCACTTCACGCACCCCAAATTTACCACTTATTCGGGGCTAGCGCAAGACCAGCATCACGAATCCTGCTCAACACATTTCTGAGTCTTGCTATGTGTTCTTTCCATGTTGAACCCCAGACCAGTATGTCGTCGAGATAACACAATGCATCCGTATAGTTGCAATCACTGAGTATTGTAGCCATCATTCGTTGAAACGTATAACCTGCCCCTTTCAGACCAAAAGGAGTTCTACCATGCCATTCAAACTGCCCCCATGGGACTACAAAGGCCGAGACCTCACAATCCTCCTTCCGAAGAGGCATCTGATGGTATCCAGACTTTGCATCAAGCACTGAAAAGTATTTTGCCTGACCAAGTCTATCAAGAAGATCCTCGACCACAGGAATTGGATGCAATGTTGCTGGCTGGGACACGCTATTTACTTCCCTATAATCAATAGCCAACCGAAGGCTTCCATCAGCTCGACGAGCGCAAACAATAGGAGCTGCCCAAGGGCTACATGATTTCTTTATTACACCCATATCCTGAAGTTTGCTTAGCTCCTTCTTGACTTCTGCCTCCAAAGCAAGTGACAACCGCCGCGGTCTATTTGCTATTGGTGCTGAATCTGGGTTAACTCTGATTGTGTGCTCCACCCCTACCTGTACCAGCGGCAGTGGGCCTCCATTATAGAAAACATTCTTGAACTCATGAAGTACCTTGTCCATTTCCTCTTTCTGCTCAAAAGTAAGCGACTCTCCAACGATGAAATTTCCTCTTCTCCCCTCAATTGAACTTAAAAGGCTATGGTTGCCATCGTATCCTACCACACTGGGCTCTAGTTCCCCAATCTCCTCTCCACTCTGCACAGTTTCGTGTTTATCCGATACATTTGCAACTCTCACATACATTTTCTTCTTGATTGAACCTTGGATGCAGCAATGAGGAGGGGCAACCGGAGAACCCTCAGGGCGTCGGGGACACAACAGATACTGCTCATCTGGAACCATCCCATCAGTTGAGCAGCATATAAATAATTCTGTCCTAGGAGGTATCACAACTGCATTCTCAGCTCTAACAATGAGCTTCACCACTCCATCAGAGCATGATTTATGTGATTGTGTCCTTTCCCCAGTATTCAATGGCAATGATAAATTTATTGAATCCACTCGCAACCTCCTTTTTGTCAAATCTAGAGTGACTGTGCCAAGTTTTATCCACAAGTCCATCCCAAGTATCACTCTAGTAACAAGTTTAGATACCACAATGAACCTATGTTGTCTCACTATGGTTTTGCCTAGCTTTACATCCATCAGAATTTCTCCCTGAATTTGAAGTTCTTCACTGCTCGCTCCGCAAGCTGTAATATTACTCGAGCTGACAAGAGATTTCTGAGCATCATTCAAGATATCCTCAGAAACTAAAGAATAATAACTTCCGGTGTCCACCAAAGCATTATACTTAGTTTTCATCATCTCCACAGTAATATAATTTGTAATATTTTTCAATACCTGAGTTGCTGCTCGGCTGGAGAGCACATGCCGATATCTCATTTGACCGTTCACCTTTGGCTGCACCAAAGCTACAGTGCGTTGGAAAGCGGAAGCAGAATTCATTTGTACAGACTGCTCCAAGCTCCCGTGTGGAGCAGTCCTCACTGAAAATTTCTTCTTTGAACCTGGGGAGGGTACCAAACAGGATTTTCATCTCTCCTTCGTGCACATGCTTTCCATCCACCCACATGTGTCATTTTACAATAATAGCACTTAAATTTACGAGAAGAATAGGATTCCCTCTTCTTGCTGCCCCATGATCCAGCATTTCCTCGTACAGTTGCAACCTCCATAGTTTCCGGTGTGTCCTCCATCAAACAAACATTGGACGTACCCTCAATTTGATTCACATGGACACAGGGATTCCTAGGTCCTGTTGCTTTAGTTGCTCGTTTAGTAGACAACGCTGCCAATGCAATTTTCACCACCTCATCATACGACTTGGCAGTCTCCTCTGACTCCATCCACTTCTCTCTAATCAATTGGGATTGAACATCTGCATCGTGCAACCCCGAGAGAAATCGCCATACAACACGCTTCCGTACAATATCAGCTGGTTCTTTAGCAAATGCTTGACCTGCCAACAGTTGCAAACGAGTCATATAATCACTCAGACTCTCACCCTGCAACTGTATAGATTCCTCAAACCTCAGAATCCTTACTTCAATTGCATCCGCCGTGAGAATACGCTGCGCAAGTCTGTCCATAATTGCAACATCGTCCTTACCCCACTCAGGGTCCTGTAACGCCTGTTGCTCCACATAGTTGGCTGTTGGTCCCCTAAATTGTAATCTCAGCATGAGGGCCCGATATCCTGCGTCGCGCCAAGACGGTACCCCTCGTAGTAAGTTTGCTTGCTTGACTAAAGAGAAATGCGATGAAAAGGACTGCCAAGACATTGGAGACACATCATCCCCAAAAGACACACTCAGCATAATCTCCTTTGCAACAGCGTTATGTTCGGTAGGCGTGGATTCTGACTTGCTGCCACCAGTCATGCTTTAACAAACACAGCGGTTTCTCTCGGTATTTATTATCCAAACCTCAAGGTACAAGATACAGTTCAGTACTGAATACTGAGAAATAGTATATACAGGAAGTAAACAATGATTATGATAGTTAACAGCAAAAGCAGTTAAGAACTATTACAGCAATAATTAGCATAACAGTTATATGAATATTACTTCGGAGAATAACAATCGTTAGACAGTTAAGTATACAAACTATCTCATCCCTAAAAATTACAACTTAGCAGTGGAACATAATATAGCTACAAACACACGCACAGATATCGTTATAACCACCAGATAAAAAGGTCGCAGCAATAATTTGTTCAAAGCCCGTGACCACGAGATTAGGTACGGGTTTATTAAGTTTTGTTTACTGGAGAGAGAGAGAGAGGGGGAGAGAGAGTGAGAGAGTGAGAATTTATATAACTGCTTCAAAAATATCTTTTACAAGTTGCAAGAATATACAAAATTTCCCAGTTAAATTCAAGCTTTCCTTTTTAAAACTCAACTATATATTCACATTTTCCTGACCTAAAATTCCCATTAAGAAACGAACGTATTCAGGAGACCATTAAACTATAAAAAAAATGCCTATAACGGGGCTGCCCTTATACAAAACTTATGAGCGAATGGCATTTCTATGGAACAAGTGCGCTGATCTTTTAAGCTTTCTATGTAAGTGCATTACCGGAAATTCCATGGTCAAATTACTGACTATAAAATGATTATTTTGAAATTTTGCAACTAAGAGAAAACCCCGACCAGATAAATGGAAAAACAAATAAAAAATATGAATTTCTTGACAATGCAGTGTACATCATACTACTTGAAATACGAGGATATATGCTCTTGGTTAACATTATATGAAAACCAGCAAGAATACAAGGGCTCCAATATCATGAGGAAAGCACCGATTATATATGACTTAAAAATCTCACAATTATCAAGGATAAAAGGGGTCATGGGACTCTTGGAAAATCAATATGAAGACTGTTTTCGGTCTCTTGTCCTTTTCCACACAAACCTTTGCGATGGACGCGTTCTCCTCCCTAGGGGCGTTCATTGCTAAGGTCCTGATGGGGAATGTAAACGGAAAGTAAACAACTTTTCTGTCTCACACCTTACAGTAGCTGACCAGTGAACAATGACGCGTAACATGGAACTTTTAACATATTTCATACACAAATAGAAATATTTCAAAGGCCGAGCTATATATTCTACAACTGGGAAAGATGTTACTATTTTCCACACCTTTAAGGTATGAAAAGAGATTCTCAAGGATGAGCACATATGTATGCTTCAGTATCAAGGGTAACTTCATCACGAGTAGGTCGTGACCTACTGACACCTTTAAAATATCTAAGCAATAGATTCTGACTTTCCTGAATGTGATAGTTTGTAACATAAAAGACGCGAGATGTTGACGTTTAGTTATATGAGTAATAGTGCTGATTTGGAAAAGTAAAAATATACTTCAGAAGATGGTGGGTCTGAAGTTTTTACATAGAGAGAAAGACGACAATGAATCTTAACTCAAGAAAAGTAGAGCAAAGGAAATTAAAGGTGATGGAAATCTAAAAGGGATAGATCTAACAGAAATTTTTAGAGTAAACATACTCGTAAGCGGTGATAGATATAGTGAGTGTAAAGGTGAGTATGCACGAGTTGAAAGAGAAGAGAGGGAAAAGGAACTGTGTAGTGAAAATGTATGTAAGAGGAAGTAAATGTGTGAATGGAATAAAGAGGCGAGCGACCTGTCTCTCTCTTAGGGAAATTACCTTTAGACGTTAAATGCCATTAAGGTAAAATGTATAAGGCTTTCGAAATGAACGTCAACGAAGGTGGCGAGGAAGGAAAATGAGGACAGAACGAGGACTGGAGGGATACAAAAAAGTTGAAGATATATTTTAAGTTAATGCTGTGTAAAGCAAAGGCATCAATAATTACTCGAAAACGAAGGAAGAGGTTCCGGAAAAAAGAAAGTACAAATTTTACAAAGGTCAATAACATTAAAGATGCATGGGACTTGGAATGAAATGACGTCACAATGTGTAATACATACATGATAGGAGATGTTACCATTCAAATGTAAACAAACATGCATGTTTAAACCACACCAATTCCGTGATCATTCAAAAATATCTATATATAATTTGAAATTTTCTTACGATGCAGAGTATAGAGGCATATTCAGTGTGCGTGTATGTATGTTGTATGAGTGTATGTATGAGTGTCTATATTAATAATATATAAATTATATTATATAATATATAATATGTATAGATATATATAACATACACCTCCATACATACATTACATACATACATACTACATACATACATACGACATACATACATTTATAGATATATAGATATATATATATATATATAGATATATAGTATATAGATGTATGTATATAATAAATATAATGTTTGTGAGTTTGTCTGCAATTACAGATATAATTAAACTACTATTCTTCCCTATCCTTACAAAAGCAAGATAGTCACTCTGATTATACTGATTTTATTATAAAAGGTTCCAGAAATGATTTCGTAACTAAAATGCAAAGTTATTTTTCTACGGCAAAATAAAATGCCTTAAAGTTCACTGAAGAAGTAAACCTTTCTTGTGAGGAGACATATCTTCGATATCTTCCATGGCGTTAAAAACCGTGAAGAAATTGGAAAGCAAAAAATTAAATGAAGCTGAATTTCCTTGGTGTGTTTTTCTAAGAAAAAACACACAACTACGTGTACATGTTCGAGGCTTCACGGAGTTGAAGACCAGCGAATCCCAGCACCACCAAAAAAACTTGAACTGACAAAACTTTAATGGAATTTCTTCCTTGACATGAAGATGCTGCTATTCTTTTTTGTCCTTCTCTTAGACAGGTAAATATAGTGAATAAATTATCATCTCATCAATTTGATCTACATGAATAACTTATCGCCTCTCCACAACTTAATCTACATCTTAATAACAGACTATAATACAAAGGGGTTGTAAAATTCAGTAACCGGAAATTCTATAGCAGGATTTGTTATTAGCATTACAACATTATCATTCAGGCAGTCGTTTCTTAATTCCTGCAATACTCAAAATTTATTATCTAATAAACAAGATAGTTTTCATTTAAAGATTACACATTTCAGATGTATTCTAAAATTGCCTTTCAACTCAAAAAAGAAAATTTAGGGTCTGCTCTTAAAAGCTTCTTAGATGCATGTCAGAATTTTGTTTTTGCAGTAATATTTCTCTTCTTCCCCATTATTGCATTCAGATTTTGATCTGCCTGGGTCTTCAACACGTCTTTCTTGACCAGCTACTCTAGGTGACAGACTTACTTATATAAACATGCTATCTAATTATTAATTAACTAAGATCTCAATTGATGATAAAACTCATGCCTCCCGCTTCCAACGCCAGATATCAATATGCTATTTTGAGAAAACAATAACACAGAAACTCTTAAAATGTGTCGAATAAGGCTATTTCTATAGTAATTTCTATAGTAATCATTGTAAACCACGATGGTACATTGCGGAACCTAACGAAAAAACATGTGCAATAATAATAATAATAATAATAATAATAATAATAATAATAATAATAATAATAATAATAATAATAATAATAATAATAATAATAATAATAATAATAATAATAATAATAATAATAATAATATTTCGCTAATTCTTATAATGACGTCAAAATGATATTTAATTTTTGTTCGTGATTTACTTATTTGAGTGTAGACGATCAAAATATGCTAAAATGAAACACATCATTATTTATTGCAAAACTTTACGGTGCAATAAAGTGCGGAAGAAAAGTCACTGATCCTCCATAAAATGCCTGAGGCTACTATTCATGAAGCATAAGACCTCAAGTATTATGCTCTCAGAAAACTATAGCTATGACATGATCATGAGCTTTGCCAAGGACTGGTCTTAGATAGTTGTATTTCACTTAACTTTCTGTATAACTGTTACACTTAAGGTTAGAAAAAAAAATCAATGCTTCTTGGACTGTATTTTCCTCTTCACCATAAAAAAAACCGACACCTGATCAAAAGCTACATCAAGAATATGCACAATTCCAGCTTAGTAATTTAATCTTTAAGTTACCAAATCTATTCCACCCGACATAAGTACATGTGTGTGTGTGTGTGTGTGTGTGTGTGAGAGAGAGAGAGAGAGAGAGAGAGAGAGAGAGAGAGAGAATATTTGCTGATAACTTTCGAAATGATGAAGCCGTGGGTGACGTTCAGAGCCCACACAAGCACGAAGGTCGAATGCATAGACGTTGGGAATGTAGTGAAAGCAATGGAAAGACGAAAGCTCAGCCGAGAGCATCAATCCACTTTCCTCTGCTTGGTCTCTCCGCACCGCACCTCTTCCTCTTATCGCCCCCCCTTCCCCTCCCCTCGGCCTTATCCCTCCCAGTTTTCCCGAGCTCCTACTCCCTGCAAATCTTCATCCCTCCCTCCCTCCCCCATCCCTCCCTCTCTCCTCATCCCTGAAAACACCTCATTAAAAATTCACGGCTTGGCTCACGTACACATGGATGTCGGAGGGTGAAGTTTGCTCGTTGTTGTTCTGCTCAGAGGTTCATTTCGTCGATGTCTTCCAATGAAAAACAATTAATTAAGTACTAATGTTATTGCTGGCTTATGATGATGTCTTTCGTATTAGTTCTCTATTTTACGATGACTTGACCTGTGCTTGTTCGACTTCTCTGCAACATATTTTTTTCTTTCTTAGGTAAATCACAAACACTTCGGGTATGTTTTCTCTATTCCACCAAAGATTCGAATGTCAACATAATTAGTTATACATACTTACATGCATACATACATACACTCAAGTATATTTAATAAATCTTTTCAACAAATGAAAGATTAAATTTCTGAATCAGAAATGCTCTCCAAACATGGCACCTAATATCGTCTCATCATCATCATCATCATCGGCTCCAACGTCACATGGCGCATGAGGCACCTGAGAAATTCACCCACTGAATGTTTTTCCTGTTTTGTCTTTCACAAAACTGCACTCATCTCAACCCTTCAGATTAAAGGTTCAAAACTGACACTGATAACAAACGAGTAATAATACTGTTTTGATAAGCAAATCACCATAAGATTTACAAAGCTTGCTTGATAGAATCCATCATATAGCTAGAGAGATGGAACTCAAAAGAAATCTAACAAAATCAGAAACGATAAGGACAGTGTATGCACAAAAGAGACAATACAACAATACGTGGAGAAAGGATTAATGAAGTTAAGTCTATCAGATATTTAGAAACAATGATATCTTACACAAATTAGATTCTCGTGAGATGGAATTCAGTGAAAGACTGAAAAAGCCAAATCAAACAATGGGGCAGGATGAATAAGACTGGGAAATTTAATAGACTGCAACTGCATAATAAAGTAACCATACTTAAGTTTAGGACAATCTATTTTGCTACATGTGTGTATGTACGTACATATATATATATATATATATATATATATATATATATATATATATATATATATATATATATATATAATGTATGTTTATGATATATATAAATATATGAAAAAAATGGCGCTATTATAGGTATATGACCAATGAATGATATACTTTGATAACATTTGAATGACAGTTCATCATAGTTTTAAATGTTGCATGTATCAAAATTATAAAATATAAAATAAAATACAATAATGAAAAATAAGAAAGAAACATGAAAGGTAAATTTAACCAAACATTAACAAGAGGATCAAGCCGCACACTTCGGTACATTGGAAGTTTTGAAAATATGGTTAATGGCAATACAAAAGCCGGAAGAACCTAAATCTGGAAGCTAATTTGACAACTCGGCGCAAAATGTGCAAAGATAGTCCTTTCAATCCTGCAAAAAATAAGCGATAAAAAGGGATGTAGAGTAACCTGTGCATTATGTATAACATAGTAACTTTATATCTGCTACGTATACAGTGTAAGTTATGTCTAGTTATTTGATGATACAAATATGTAGCATCAGGAGGCAAAAGGCCGTTTTGCTAAAATAAATTTAGATATTTTTAAAGCTCTAATTGTTATCTAACTTTAGTATTTATAAGCCTTTCTGTTAGAGATACCAATAAACAACTGGACACAGCTAACATTTCTAAGGTTTGATAATAATAGGAGCATTTACCCTTGATGTTATTATATGTTATTAGAACTCCCTTTGTTATGTTGATAAGCAATTAAAAAATAGGGAAGAAAAGAAGCCGTTATCGAAATCGTTTTAATTTTATGGTAAACGAACAATATGAAATACTGACCTGAATTCCTAACCCCGGCATCCCAACAGATCTAAATCAATAAAAAGCCTAATTAATCATTTCCTTTTGTAACAATGTCATTGTAAGTATCGACACCAGGAGGAATAATTTAATAATGCATAGCGCTTATCACAGGCATTTCCTCACGCTAGTATTTCAGCAGTTACTACAAAAGTCAACAGCGTCATAATAATGACAGAGGTTTCCTTCAGCATCGCCATTTCACACCAAAACTACTTTCCGTACTAAATTAACTGGTGTCAAAATTATTTAAGTTTATCCAGTTTTCTCCTTCAATGTAACGCACTAACTCAATCGTAAATATGACGTGTATTACGCAAATGCAATAAAAACATTACCTTCACTAAATACCAAAATTTCTATAAAAAAAATTAAAACATCTACATGTAAACCAAACGTGAATAATTCAAGTTTAATTATGGAGCAGAAAGTTGGGTTTTATTTAAACATACATTATTTAGTATACTACATGTCTGTTTTGTCCTTTTTTGTGCAATGTTTCAATAGTGTTTGAATGTAGTGTAATTTTTTTCTCATATTGCATTTTGGCATATTTGTCATCCCACTGAATCCAGTATAACTCTTCAAAATATGGCCACAATGCACTGTGACAAAAACTGTAGTTGTGCATGTTGCACTTACAGTAGGTATAGCAGAGACTCCTCGTATATAGCAATACAATGTTTATTATAGTTAATTATCTATCATGCATCCAAGTTGCTGATCCACGATGATTATTCTTGGTTTAGACGTCTTAAAATTCAATAAAAAAAAATACTACTGGAAATATATATTCAGTATTCTCATTTAGCAAAAGGCAGTTAGTAACTTGGATGTCTGACAAATGACGATGTGGATGAGAATGGATAAAGTAAGTAAATATACTTTATACATATATAATAATGATGAAGGGAACGACAGAAGCCTCAAGCGTTCCTCTCGCATCCTGGTAGATAATTATTCATTTACTTTTATTTTCTTTTCATCATTTCACTTTGAATTCTACTGGAATTATTGCAATTTGGGACATAATTTCTGGGTGACTCGGTTAGCTTTAATAACCTATACTATAGCTTTTAAGATTTGTTTACATTTGGGGCAGAAAACAAGACGATAAAAAGAACAGCAAACGTCATGATAACTGAGCCATGAGTTAGGATACGGCTTATCACACATCATTATGCAACTGTCTTGTGAGTCTCTTAACGAAGAGACATGGTATAGAATACTACATAATTTTTACTTTGGTATACATGCGAAGTTACTGAACATGAGCGTTTTTTTTATTTTTTAAATCCAAGATTATTTAATTTTTACAAGATATATACGTAATCATAAAGCTATTCACCTTATGATCCAAAGATTCTTTTTAAAAGATTGACTAAAAATGATTGGATAAGAGCTTGCCTGGTCATTGAAAAACAAAAGTTCATCTCAGTTAATTAGATATGCATACTTCTGACTGCTACTTTTATAAAAAACAAATATAGGTCATGGAATCATAAGATCAGTTATACATATCTGAAATATCAGTTCAAATAATTCTCTTAATTCCTATTAAAAATTGTGACCGGTATGGAAGAACATATCTTAACATTTTGATAACAGTCTTTATAAAAGAAATTACAGTAATATTATCCAGCATTTTCGGCTTTTCACTCAAATATCCACGAGTCAATATATTTCAAGGTCATCTCATGACTCCAGCTACTTCCTAGTGATCCCATGATTCTGAGAAACAAAAGCTTTAACAGACGAGCATTCCATTTGCTTCATATTAACTTGCACCAAACCCAACCAAATTGGCCCTTTTTAAGAAGATTAAAAACTAACGAAGTATCTCTCTCTCTCTCTTCTTCAAAGGTCGAGAGGGGCTGTGTGAGGGAGGGAAGAGACCAACCACCCAAGAGAGAGAGGATCTACTGAGGCAGACGTCGTTCCCTTCTCCACCAATTTCTCCACCACCAACCACCACCACCACCACCATCATCAATCTCCAACACTGCTACTATCACCATCATTCTAAATAAGATTCTAAGAACAAAAATCTCTCGTTTGCCCTCGTCGGAATCGTATCTTTCAGCAACATCTCGCTCTAACAAAGTTAAAGAATTTGCACGGCGGGTGTCGCAAAGTCCGATGGAACCAACCGATTAGTGGATAAATTACTATTCATTTCATCCTTTCAGTGGAATGATAAGAATTATGCTGTTTTATGTCAATGAATGAAACATGCATTTGAGTAAAATATAAGTTCTATTAGTGACCTATTATTTTCTCATCGCAGTCAAGAAAAAAGAATTATATGTCTGTTCGGTTTTATTCAGTGTGTGTGTAATAAAATAAAACGCCATTATAAGGAAAAAGAAAAACAAGAAAAGAAATACGGTAAATAGGTCCTAATAAAAATTGAAAGTGGACTGACAAGGTGGCTAAATATAAAGTTTACACTATTTCTTTGTACTTATCACGCAATTCTAAATGAGTACTGGAGGACCATTAACAAACGTCTAAGAATCTAGTATATTTCTTCAATAGCTTTCGTTTGCCGCAGACTAATTTCACCGGAATCCTTCTGTGATATCCCCTTTAGGAAGTGTGCTAGTGGGTACTTTTCTTCCCTGACTACAAGCCCACACTCTCCATCTTTGGAAGTATTCTGAAGAACCCTCTACGCCTCTTAGTGCAAGAGTCCTTCAAGTCAGCCCATTCTCATTATTAAAGAAAATCCAGGAGAGGTCGAGACTGATCTTGCGAGCTTTTAATGGAAAAGAGAGCGGGAGAAGTATAGCTGAGATTTGCTAGTGAAGAAGATAAGGCATGAGCTGGGTTGATGCTCCCTCCCAAGGCAAAGTAGACCCCCATGCTATCAGTTGAGGACAATATGACATGCCACTGACAGAGGAAAGAGAAGGAAAAAGAAATCAAACACTGATGAAGTCCCAGTGATGCAAAAAGACACATATACCGCAAGTGATTTCTCCTGAAGCTTAAATTTGAAGGCACTTAAAACCATAAAACATTCAAAATGCCGGTACCAGACACAGTCAAGAACTTTGTGGTTCCTGGGGTTAATCTCAGCCTGACGGAAATATGGGATGCCCTTTACGAGGTTATGAAAGAACCTCGTGTCCAGAGAAAAATAGTGCTGGTTATTGTCAGCATAGCTCTGCTTTTAGACAATATGTTATACATGGTGATAGTTCCAATTATACCAGATTACCTTCGAAGGATTGGAGCATGGGAAACCCATTTAGAAGGCGGCAGCAAGATAAAATTTAACGAATCAGCAATAATATATTTTTCTAATTCCACGGGAAATTATTCATTCACAGATACACAGCTAAAAACAAAAATTATTAATCAGGTCATTGTTTATGAAGGTGAGGACACAGCCATAGGTGTCCTCTTTGCCTCTAAGGCTCTTATCCAGTTGATGATAAACCCTTTTTCAGGTACAATCATTGACAGAATTGGCTACGACATCCCAATGACTATTGGCCTGATAATCATGTTCTTTTCAACGGCCATTTTTGCATGTGGCCGATCATATGGCGTACTGTTCTTTGCCAGGAGCCTCCAGGGGGTTGGATCTGCTTTTGCAGATACTTCAGGTTTAGCCATGATTGCTGACACATATACAGAGGAAGGAGAGAGGACAAAAGCGTTAGGTATAGCCTTGGCTTTCATATCGTTTGGGTGTCTCGTTGCACCACCATTCGGAGGGACGTTATATCAATTAGCAGGAAAAGAAATGCCTTTCTTAATATTAGCTTTCGTCTCGCTATTCGATGCAATGATGTTACGATTAGTGATGCGACCAATTAAAGATCAACAGCGAGAACAAGGACATGAGCATGTACAAGGCACACCTATTTACAGGCTCTTTATGGATCCTTATATTCTCTGTTGTGCAGGAGCTCTAATGATGTCCAATGTGTCACTAGCTTTCCTAGAGCCCACCATAAGCGTTTGGATGATGGATACTATGCATGTGCAGGAGTGGCAGCTGGGGATGATATGGCTTCCAGCCTTCTTTCCCCATGTTGCTGGTGTCGTCCTTACTGTTAAGTTATCAAGAAAGTATCCTAACTATCAATGGATGATGGCTGCAGGTGGTCTGGCATTAGAAGGCATAAGTTGCTTCTTCTTACCTTTTGCTGCAAATTACTGGGTTGTGATGATGCCTATATCTGTTATATGCTTTGGTATAGCTCTTATAGACACAGCCCTACTCCCGACTCTTGGATACTTAGTAGACACTCGATATGTAAGTGTTTATGGATCTATATATGCCATAGCAGATATTTCTTATTCCTTTGCATACGCTTTTGGCCCCATGATTGCCGGAAGTGTTGTAGCTGGAATAGGATTTGTGGCTTTGAACATTGGCATAGCACTGTCTAATCTTCTGTACTGTCCACTGTTATATTCCCTACGGCATGTGTATGACTACAAACCATTTGAAGAAGAAGGACAAGAACAACTTAACATGGGAGATCCTCCAGGTGGCAAATTCCAAACTTACACCATGCAGGAAGGCCAACACGTTCCAGGTGAGGACCAAAATCACCTGGAATATGCCAAGCTTTCCAAAGACGGTACTCAGGGGAACTATGGAACATATGAGTCCATGGAAATGCAAGTGACTGATTATAATAACCAAGGGGCTAATGGACACGTAGCTGGTCAGCCAGCCAACCAGCGGCCGGTAGACAACAACCCCTTTAGACAACAGCAAAATATGCAACAAGGCGGTAGTTTTCATTATGACCAGTAAAACTTAATTGTAAATACGATAACAATGGTGAGTGATATCCATTTCAATGCTGTTTGTGGGTTTAGAAATACTTCATTCGTTGTTGTATATATACGAGTACTTAAGTCTATAACCAAATTCTAAAAGTGACGATTTATTTTTCTGTTGATTTACATAATGTAAACATGTATTGTTGTGTCATTCATGCAATAAATAGTGGCCCAGAATTTTACATAAATAATCTCTGTTAAGGATGCCCGCAAATGAGTGTTGTGAGTGCCCCTTAACTGTCCTGAAGAACCTAAAAACAAGAGAATATGTAGTAACTTAAGATGACAAATTGATATGATGTTATTTATTTTATGTATGTTATGAATGTTGTCATGGATAAAAAATATACTCTGCATGACACGGTGAATGCGCGCGTATCCTAATGTTTAGTGTATGTGAATTGTCCTTTTCAGAAAAGCAGCTGAGTAGAGTCTTTCCTATATTCGTGATGTTGATACTGTTTGATGTAGTGGTATATAATTAGGTTCTATTATATAGTTAGGGACCCCCAGCGCTCGAGATTCTGCTATGGTTGATGTTTTTCCGTTTCTGTATTCGCAATGAGGGAAAATCATCTCTTATCCTGTTAAACCGAATAGTTTCCGAAATTTCTTCTAAAAGTTTAGGGCTGGTGAGAAAATCGTTATAGCATTTCAAAATGTTAACTAATTGTTGCCTAGAGTTTGAAATTAAACTAGATACAAATAAATTAACAAAAATACTTGCAATAAAGTAAACAAATATTAAAGTTGTGACCAATAAAATCAACGCGACTTTATAATATAAAAATCTTGCAACTAACAGCTATGATTCGTTAATCTTGTGTTTCTATGAAACTGTTGTACCTAAATATTTAATGACTGCCATCCGATTGCAACG
This sequence comes from Macrobrachium nipponense, assembly GCF_015104395.2. NCBI lineage: Eukaryota > Metazoa > Arthropoda > Malacostraca > Decapoda > Palaemonidae > Macrobrachium > Macrobrachium nipponense. The sequence continues at coordinate 60,780,901 of NC_087212.1, read as the reverse complement.
TTATGACTGGACACAGGCAATTATTTTATCAACGGCTTTGCCCCACATTGGGGTAAGTACATGATATTTTGGATAACATGCTTACTATCATTTTCATTTTACCGGATGATAATATTTTGAATATCTCGTAGAAAATATGCTTAACTCCTCAAACCAACCAAGCAGCACAACAGACAAAGCGACAATAATAATGTTGACATATAAATTATAGGTCCATTTTATTTGCACTAGCTCTTCTTACCTTTGTTTGAATCAAACGATCTTACTAGTGCGAAGACTGAAATGATGTGCTAAATTTTGTACTCATGCAATTAACTTAGGTCACACATAGCTAAGAATTTTGTTTGGTCAATGAAGATTTGTTGCAGGGGATACAGCAGATAATAAATTAAAAAAACAAATGCAATTTATGCGTTTTCTAAAATATATATTTAAAAATACTAGCCACTGAAGTAAAGAGGTGAACTAACGCTCATAATTTCAAGTTTACATATAGGTCATTCCCAAGTTGCTTATGGTCACTACCACTACCAATTAGAGAATAGACGCACCACAAAGTACTCCTTCTCCCTATTGAATTCATAGGTAATGAACAAACGAATTCGTAATTCATATAGCAAATTAAAACCTCCCCAAGACGACCATGGCAACGCAAACTCGAGTATGCGGGGACTCTCTAACGCATTAGCCCCATCACAAGCCGTCTGCACGCAGTTTTTAATAGTTGCCATATCACGAATCACTGTAGTCATAGAGATCTTGATAAGGGCAGCGCATTCTCAAACCTTGCTTACGGCCGCTTCGTTACTCGAGGCCTAATTTTTACAATGGCATCTCTTTTTCTCATGGGTAACCTCCCAATATCCAAATATCATAGATCATGTTATATTTACTCATCTTAAATTTAAAAATAACGCCTTCATGCCAGTTAGTGTTGCATCGCGCCAAGTGATTTCGAATCATGCAGATGCTATTAGAAATTCCCTATATATATTTATTATATATAGTATATATGTATGCATATATATATATATATATATATATATATATATATATATATATTATATAATGTAACGACCCAACCTTTTTAAATAAGCTAGCATTGAGCCTCAACAACCCTACAATGATACACTTCATTTTGTACATATCACATGAGACCTGCTGCAAAAATTTTGACCATCGTCTTACATTTATAGATATCTATTTTTGGAAGAAGTGCTAAAAATCAATGAAAACGTTCTTTTGTAAAGTGAAACGCGCCCGACGAAAGCTGGCATAGGAAGTGAGGTGGCCGAATGCTGCTGCTGCTGCTGCTGCTCGCTCGATTGTTGGGAATCAAGAGTTTGAATTCAATGCCTGGTAGCCTTCAAGGTTCTCTCCCCAGTGTCAAGGGAAATACAAAACCTTTCCTCAAGTATAACGAAAAAACTGATTATGTTTCTGATGACGCTCACATTTTTGGGATTCAACCTCCTCTGTCGAGACTTTTCGCCTAAATCCTTTAAGATATCATAGCATCCATTAGTTTTTCTCATAGATATAGATATCCTTTGAATCGATACCATTAAAGATACCGAACCGTGCAACTATTTCTACAATCTTTGACTGCTTTATCAATTTTGTTCGGTGTATTATTTTCTGGGGAGGAACCTACTCTTACACGTGCCTCATGATTCCGAAGAATTGAATGACTGGGTTTCTTCTCTAAGCAGGAAAGATTGACCGTGGAAACCTCATTATGCAACTTTACAAATGAATCAACCAAGAAGTACTACCTGGGAAACATGCCTTTCAAAGATATTCATCGCACTGAAATTTTCCTTCCGGTTTAATATTTTTGTAGGTGTTGATAAGAGGAAAATTTCATAGAAGCGGATATATCCGACACTCGAGATGCAGGTTTGATGCTGGTACTAACCTTCAAATCGATTCCTCCTCATCCAATTGAAACTTATATGATTCGCTGATAACGATAAAGATTAAACTGAAACGTTTATTTGAACATTGCCTGAAACGTTGCCTTAATATTCCTTCTTTCCTGCTTGAAGAATACAGAGTTTACAACATTTTTCTCCCATAAATCTAGTATGTTTGTATGACGCTTATGTAGTGTCTCTTTGAACTGAGGTGATCTACCCAAGTAGACTGTTACCTAGAAATCTTGTAGGTGTTGACTTCGCTCGATAGGAATTTATTAATGTGTCCTATGCAATCAATTTCATCTGAAATTTAAAAAGAAATGTGAGCTCTTCTGCATGTTTGTGAGTGTTGCGTGCATTTCAATATGCGTGTTATCTATATATTGCCCAGTTTATCAGTTTGTGTGTGAAAATGAGGACATCTCTGCATGTGTGCATACATGTTTTCGCGTGTGGCCAAGCTCTTACTGTTCAAGCGCATCAAATTCACAGAACATATGAAATTACATTATGAATTACATGTCCGTTTAATAACTAATATCAATGTTATCAGAAAGTAGAGGAATAATCTTCGACATCGCTAACGCCAATAATACCTGAATTTCTTTTTCTATCTCTTGATTTTCGAGGGGACCTGCGATACAAGGAAGGTTCATTTTCTCGTAAACGTTTATCAGTCGCACGAAGCAAGATATGTCAGTTCACTGAACATCAGGTGTTTTTCGTTACTGATGAATACCTACTAGTACTGTGTTCAAGGCTGATGGCATTCATTTACATTATACATGCGCACTTTACGAGAGCAAAATACATATTAAATGAAAATATTACAATGTAGTAGGGAAGTAAAAATTCTTACCGGATCATACTTCATTGAAGAGTTCATCTTTTCATAACGAAAAACAAGTAAACAACTTTGGGGTTAGTTTGTATGAAAGAAGCGTGTTCCGTTTACAGGAAATGTTGCTTATTTTTTGCTTTGAATATACGACTTCTTTTTTAGAAGCATATTTGATTAAACCAAAACATTTCTTAAATCGAGTACAATAATTCTTAAGTAGAAGTTATTTAAACAATATTTTTATAAGAAGTGTAAAATACTATATTTATTGATAAAGTAGAAAATTCTGAAATATAACCAAAATAATAGTCATGATATCATAATAACGGAAATCTTATAAATTCTGTAAGAATGCTGTTTCTGTTGCATGAAGACATCAGTTTCCTTAGTATAAACTTACTTGATCCTGTATATAGAACTGCATAAAAATGTCTTCGCAATTATATATATGAAATATATAAACTTATATGTATATCGCAACAGAAAATTACATTATCTCTAAACCAAATCTTTCATACCAAAGTATTCGATTTAAATTATTTTCAATATTTTCTTTAAGAATAATTCGATGTCTTCATCTTTTTCGGATCACTTTTACTTCTTATAAACACCTCAGTTTATTAAAGGCAATAAGCCAAAAACCTTGGGACATTAATAATCAGCAGCAGCTTTTACCATTTAAAAGAAATTGTAAAGTTACAGTGAGCCCCGAAGTTTTGAAAATAGCTCTAAACACTAAACATGAACTTTAATATGACATAAAATGGCATACGAAAATTTCAAGAAAAAATATCAGTTTATTAGTAAACTACACTGAAAAGCTAAATAAATTATTTCTCATACAATGACTTTGCCATCTTACTCTTCTGACCTTTCTCTTTCTCTTTCCCTCTCTCTCTCTTTTTCTTTCTACCCTAAGTATTTATCAACCCCGTTTTGATTCGTCCAAAAGATAGATTACATTTAGTTGAAAGCGAAAGAAATATGGCAATTCATAGTCAAAATCAATTCTAAATTGGGAGACCTCATACACTGATCAATTGGGGAGAATCTGAAAAAATTTCTATAATGTGAGGTCAATTTTCTTTTGTCTTTAAAATAATAAATATAAAAGAATGACATAAGAAGCTACTTTTTAGCCCCAACGAAAAATTAATTATTAATGCCATTTTTCTATCACGTAGAAAAAAATATATATTTCTATATAACTAAAATCCCCATCCCTTGGACTAACTGCTAATTAACTTGTTTTTGACCAAAGTTGACATACAAAATAGTCTCTCTGGCGATGACAAGGGTAACTGGCTGTTCAGATCAAACAGATGTTCTTGTTAAGGCCGCGCCTTCGCCATATCTCTACGAAGTTAAGAATGAGATAAACTGGTAAATGTGTTTCCTTAACAACTGCATCATATAATTTTACCTATATACCTTGCCTGAAGAAACCCACACCCAGTAGTTGCAATTTCTAACTCGACTTTTCATGCTGTACTAGAGACCAGTTTCTTACTGAATATTACTTACATCTCGCCTTTACTGTCTCAATATACTGATGACTCCATCTCTGCTTCTTAGTAAATAAGAGCTAATTAAATCTTAATTCACACGGGAAAGAGTTGATAATCATAATATACAAGTGGCCACTCGAGAAACTCATCACATAATGGATAACAGATAACGGGATATTAAAACAAAACTATGAATTTAACCCGACATTCAATATGATTTTCAGCTATCATGTTGTAGTCACAAAAAGATTGTGCTTTCATAATGTTAATATATCTTTTAGTGTGATTTATATTTATTTCCACATTTTATATAGACTAGCAAAGTATAGAGATGGCAACCCCAACCTTCCCACAAAACAAAAACAAAAAAGAAACCCCCTATTCGGTAGAGATCGGTTTCCTAACAACTTTCACCCTTTCCTGTTCAACTTTCCAGCCTCCTTCGATTTTTCGCACTTTTTGAACCTTCTCCTTTCCATTAAGATTTTACCACTGCGTCTAACGTGATGGTTAGGCCATTTGAATCGCCATATCACTAACGACTAAGACAGTCTACTTCCTTTAAAAACCTACTCTCTCCTAGGCTTAATGCAAAAATGGTTTCAAACAAGAGCTGAATCGAAGGCTTCAAATTCCAACCAAAATAAATAAAAGCTTTAGTAAAAAGGCGATAGGCTTCCGTCACTTCAAGGATAAACATTAGAGCACTTCTTAAGCTTTCCATGAAAAGGCAGTACGTACGCAAAGTAGAAATATGAGGCGTGATAGTTCTGGAATCTTGCTGTTCAGCTGTTGTTTGGATGTTTCACTCTTCTTGTCTTTTATCTGATCTAAGCTCGTCTATTTGAACGTTTATATTTCCTAGAGCCTGCGAGTGTCGTGGGCTGACATGTAGATATTGTACATACGGAATCCTGTTGTTGTCATTATTGCTTAATAGTGTTGTTTCATGTGATGTTGGAATTCTCGATTTTAAACCTTCTAGTTCAGAGTTAGTGTTTTTCCAGTGACAGTAGATGGCCGAGTTAGAGGAAGTATGCGAATTAAGGATGAGTTCAGCTGCAATGAAAACACTATGACATTGCATACCTTTTCCTCCATACGTCCTAAAATCATTCTTGTTTTATTTTCTATAGTCATTTATAGAGTACAATCATTTTTTGATTGAGCAAATAAATAGAGACCTTGTTGTAGGATTTGAATGAAAGGGAAATGAAATACAAAGTTAAACGATGCTACTGATATGTGTAGAACTTTAATGTAAGATTTATGATATAATTATGTAGCCAGCTTATGTAACTCATACAAGTCAAATGTGAAAGTCTTTTTTTTAATATATTTATAAAAATAATGGTGAGACCTAGTAAATCCTACACAACTACTCACATTGCACAAAATAAAGGCCATTTCAGAGTTGATTAGAGTAGCTGAAAGCAGAAAAAACTAAAATAATAGAGTAAAAATGGCAATCTATGAAATGGTAAATATCATTAAGGTTGGTAGTACTGTAGTTGTTTGTGTATATGTATATGTGTATCTATATAGCGGTGAACATGCGCATGTAGTTGCCTCGTTGACCGGGTTCGTTTTTCTTCTCCCTAGAAAAGATCCACTCGCATTTCTCTAACTTATGATTGATATTTAAATGTTTCGCTATCCTGATACTTCCTACTTAAAATCAAATTCTGATAAAGTGAAGACGACGACGAAATTATACTGGACAAAGGAAAAATAAATTTTCATTGAATCCTATAGAGCATTAGGAAAACGAATCCTATGTGCAGAAAAAGATTAATGATGCATTTGCAATACATGGCTCTTTTCAGGGAGAAGGTCGGACCAACACTCCCAAAAAGTTTTAGAATACAGCTCCTTGAAATTCTTTCCCTTGACAAAATGTTGTGTCGAATGTAGCTGTGATATCTCTAAAAGGAGACAAAGTGAGAGGTGGTTTGGCAAACCAATGTTGGTGGTGAAAAATAGGTGGGTTGGTTCCTAAATTTCCAAAATGCTAACAGAAAATGTGACAACACCATGTCGTCATTCTCTAATGTCTGTATGAAAACCACAGTCACTGTACTTGAAAGGAAGTTCTTCTGAACATCATACTTCTGTCATTTCGAATCAGAGATGTTCCTCTTCATGAAGGAATCATACGTCTTAATTTCAGTCATTTCATTCATTCCAGTTACAGTATAATAAATTAAAATTAACTAACAATTCTGGTAAAAAAAATTATTAACTAACAATTCTGGTTAAAAAAAAATTTATCTGAAAATATTCGAATGATGACAAGATGGTCTGCTAAGTATTACCTACACATTATTAGTCAAGCTAATTAGCAATATGGTAAAATTACTTTGAGAATTTCAAATTCATCATAATGAAAATTCGGAATTTTAATTCCAAATTGGTAATGTATTATATATTGATGTCATACAAGGGTAAAAATTATACGTTCATCAAGCATGAAAATCCCAACTGGTTGCATCACCACATCACTTTACTCCGCTCATAAATAATTATATAAATATATTTAATCTAATCAGCACTGTTTATAACTGTGTCCGGGGGCGACATCCCCAAACTGACAACCTATCGGATCAAAAACTATATGGTGAAAAAACAGTAGAGCGAAAGTTATGATTATTAGATAGGATGCCTATTAATGCATATGCCCATTCACCACATTACACAGTCCCTAAAAAACTAAGTTGTCTATAAGGGATAAGATATGTTTTCTCCTTTAAAATATACTGATTTTGTTTTCACAACCAGCTGTACTTTTAGAGGGGCTTTCATTACGAGTCAGGGAATTAATCATTACGACGTCTCGTTATTTGCTGACAAAAGCTGGATCAACGTTGTCTTGCTTTATTGAATTAAATTTCTGATATATGTATATATATATATATATATATATATATATGTGTGTGTGTGTGTGTGTGTATATATATATGCATGTATATATATACACACACATATATATATATATATATATATATATATATATATTATATATATATATATGCATGTATATGTATATACATTATATATATATATATATATATATATATATATATATATATATATATATATATATAAAATTTTACTTGCTATACTAGATTCAGGTTGTGATGTTTGTCGATGTGCCCCCGCCTTGTTGTTATGGTTGAAGCAATAATTTTCTAATGGTTAGCATGGGATGTAGGATAAATAAAATGAACTAGAGAGACACAGAAAGTGCACGAAGATTGGAAGAGAATGGAATATCTGTACCAAAGGAAGAGAGGAAAAATTAGGAGTAATTTCCTGGAATTAATGACATTATCTCTTCCTGTTAACACATTAAGAATTAAAGCTTTCTTTAAATATAAAACTAGACTACACCGTAAGAATAACAATTCACAAATATAGAAATCTAGTTATACAATTCTCACAATGCAATTGGGATAACAGAATTACTATAATATGGTGTTTAAAAATAACAAAAAAACAATAAAATTTAATATGATGGGAAATCTTCTTTAAATTCATCAATACAGATTAGAGACGATAATCCATACTAATGAGTCACCGGAGAAAGGGAAAGGTTTCAATGCTAGGCCCTCTGATTGCACTGGATATGCTGCAATAATTCAACTGGGAAATTCACAGTCTTTCAAATCCCGCTATCCTGAATTACATTTCTATAAGCATTCACTGGATGGATAGTCCACAATTCTGCACTTCTGACTTCATGTATCAACAGTGTTCCGTTGCGAAGGAAAGAGGAAATAAATACAAATAAATCTTCTGAATTGTACTGTCTTTCTTACGATGATCATTATGGTACAGCGAAGGTTTGTATAACTCGGGAAAGAAATAGTGGGAATTGATAGTTATGTTCGTGACTGAGAGTCGAAAATGATGTGGTTTGCATCTAGAATATACCATGCGAACAAACTTTGCATGACACTTGGTTTTTTATGTCAAATAAATGATGAAAGAGGAAGTCTTTGATTTTTAAGAATAACTAAAGTGAGATTAAAAAAAGAAAAAGACCTCTGACTATAGTATATGCTATCCTACAAGTCAAGAATTTATTTTTGTTTCATGTATATTAAGTGCTTTTAATAGGTATGTAAGTGTTATCATAAAAACATGTTACGAGTGTTCTTAAAAAAATTACTGTCATGATGAAATTGACTAATGCGATTGTAGACTGCGAAAGTGTCGAAGACACTGTCGAATTCTCAAATAAACGGTGATGAAGATGTGTCAGTTGTACTAAGGTGTATAATTTATCCTTCTAACTATTTTTATGAAAACACGATACAATATATATATTTATATAAGATATCTATAATATATATAGATATAATATATATAATATATATAATTAGATATATATATATCATATATAAATATATAATATAATATATATATTTCAACCAATACTATCTTTGGAAAGGGTGACTCCAGGATGTAAAATCGTTTTGGTTCACAAAAGGGCTTTTAGGATTAGGTTCCTAGACTATTTTTTCACCCTAATTTACTGCTCAAGTTAACTTCTTAACAATAATATGCCTTGAACGGAAATAGAATCCGCACAATCTCGCTGGAGAAGAAACGTTCCAACCTCCGGACTAAGAAGACCTATAACTTTTATTTCTTTTTCATCAAAAAGCCTTTTTGCTGGGAAGATTTAGTTCTACAAGGCGTTAACTTTCTGCCACGCAACAGGTCCCTATTCCTAGGCCATGACCTTCACCCTATCTGTGATTTACCCCAGCCGGCTATTCACAGCCTTTATCAAAAAATGTGGAAGAGATTTCAAAGCAAAGGGACACATGTCTTTCCTCACTGTACCTGGTATTTAAATCAAGGTTGAGGAAGAAACAATGAATTTTCAAGATACAGAAAAACTTGAGCTATTTTCTGATAAATCAGTTGCACTTCATTTTACGCTAAATACAAACTTTGTACTCGGTGGGTTGTAGCGAGTCGAAGTCATGGTGTACAAAGGGCTGGAAAATGTAACATCATCAATAAAAAGGCACTACGAATACGAAATTGACCTGCAGCCACTCCCTTTAAGAAAAGACGCTTGTGTAATCAGTAGTACATTCGTTGATCAAGTAATTGGACACTGATTCGATATCGAGATAAAGAAGGACGAATGACATGCTCCACCAAATAATCTACAGCTATTGGCGTAAGCAGTACCTGATTATGTGCTTGGAAACGGTGTTTGCAAGAGCTATACAGAAGAAAATTATTTTATAAATTATGCTTTAGCATCATGTATAATGCCATTGGCCACTCTAGATAGACAACTTTCGTGGTCATAACCAGAATTAAAAAAGCCATAGGTTGGCGTCATTACGCCAATATACACAGCTGGCACAAAACAATTTAATGACAAATAAGTATATATATATATATATATATATATATATATATATATATATATATATATATAATATATATATATATATATATATATATATATATATATATATGTGTGTGTGTGTGTGTGTGTGTGTGTGAGTGTGTATGTGTGTGTGTGTGTGTATCTCAAGTATAAAAGGCCCATTCAAATACTCTGGTTTAAAGCTACGGACTATATTTCGGTGGACTGACTTCCATCCTTATCAAGTAGTGAATGACAGAAGTTACATTGGCGAAATATATATTGGGAGATATGCCCTTAGGTGATGCCTGGGGTCACTGCTAAGCCGACGTTGATTCTGTTAATTGTCGTAATACACTTCATCGTTGCCTTAAGGTAGATATTGTCTATATGATCAGAGTCCCAAGCTCCATTGGAAAGGGTTGATCATATTATCTTGTTTTATCAGTGAAGATTCTACCATCTGACATTTGTATTGACAGCTGCTTTTGTATAAAATTCAGGATGAGTTCCAATCCATTTCTAATTGAGCTCTTATGTTAAGTTATTCTTTCCGAGAGAGATTTTCCGGTGAATCCATAGTATGACTTATCATAATCCGTACAAGGGATTTCATAGACTCCTATGTCTTTAGAAATTGGGCTCTGCTGAACATTAATTAAGGATTTCCCCAATGTATTCAGATGAAAGGGTTGGCTGGCGAAAGGTTTGTGTCATCTCTCATAAATTATCCACATGAGGGATTGCGATTTTGCTTGTGAATTTTTCCTTTTCTTTGTTTTCTGTGGGTTTGTAAAAAATGCTCTTTGCTTTATGTATGGCTTTTTCTATTATGTACTTAGGGTATTTTAACAAGATAAATTGATTTCTGTTTGTTTCAACTTCTTTGTTAAGAAAATCTGGGGAGCTCTAAGAAATTAGTTATTTGCTATACAGAGTTTAACTGAAATGTCATGGTAGCTGTAAAAATGTTATGTATGAAAGTGAGAATGTCGCTTTCCTGAAGACAATGAATTTGCAGTTGTTATTCGTTCTGATGATTAAGACATATAAAAAGGGTATTTGGTTATTGTTTTCCCATTCTACTTTAAATTTTATGCATGGGACCAGGGAATTTAATCTTTGTAGAAAGACACCAAAATCAACCCACTCGCTTTTCCAGTATGTTAAGATGTCGTCTACATAACGAAGCCAAATCTTATATGCAAGTTTGATAGGATTTATAATCACTGTTTCGAAATACTCCATATGTGTTTGTACATAGGTAATGAAAGAGATATATAACGTGGAGTATAAAACCATAAATAATCAAGGGAAGGTACTATTACACTTGTGATAAAACACGAATAATAGTTCCCTGGTGTACTAACGATAGAAATAATTACTACAAAATTAAGGCAGATTTACACTATAAGAGCACATCGTTTAATATCATGCTGAGGTATATGGCGAAGCTCGGTAAGACTGAAAACTAGGAGGATTGGAAACTTTACGAAAAGAGCAATAACACACTTAAAAATGGTTAGTAATTAATATCCCAAAGCTCCAAAGACAAGGGAATACCAAAAGACAATAAGAGGAGACACACGCGATGAAATATTCTTTTTACTGGTACTGAATATCTTTTAGGAGTCTTGTAAGTAATGCTGTGAGGAAGAACCCTGGGAACTATGTGAAGCTGTATCTGATAAGCAAAGAAGAGAACAGGAACAGAGAAGAAGAATGTTGTCTACTTAAAGGTATTAAATCCAAGTAAAGTAAGGAGAAAACAAGGCGAATCACTAAGAGATGTCATAAACTGCTAGAATGCATGTAAGTTTTATGAGACGCTGAATAAACGTAATGAAAAGCACTGGGACGTAAAATGCTATGTAAGTTTAGCGAAAATCAAGCTTCAAACACCAAAAGAGAGTAACGAGTGTTACATACAGAAACCACTACACCCAAAGAAGATTTTAATGGTCAAGTGCTGCTAAAGGATAGTACTGAATGTCAGAATGTTTTCTCGTTTTACTTCATTTCCCAACAAGGATTCCTTATTTGAAAGTGTCAGCGAGGGATGTACAGCTGTACACTATCCAATGTACAGTAAGAGATCCTTGTTAAAAAATGCACAAAATTAATTGAGGACAGATGTTAACAAATGCTGATTTTAGGAAAGGGACCTGAGACAACGCTGTACCCTTTTATTTACGGTGAAAGGAATATGTGAAGAGTACAAATAATAAGAACACGTGAATCACAATCTGAAGTTAAAATATTTTTCAAGAGGATAAGGCTTGTACCCTAATTGATATATATCAGTTATATCAGAGAAGAACAAGTAAAAATGGGCAGAAGTTTCTCCTGAGCGACTGAGTTTTCTGTACAATGTATAATGCTGTATAAAACCATCAGCTACGATCGCTTCAGTTGCTTCCCAGATACGATAGAGTGAGGATGCGTCCCACCCATCCGGAAAGCTCTGCCAGATGCAAGATCCAAGGCTAAATTTAACCTTACCTAGAATGAAAAGTACTGAGGCTAGAGGCTTGCAACTTGGTATGTTGGATGATTAGAGGGTGGATGATCAACATACCAATTTGCAGCCCTCTAGATCTGGGGGCGGACAGAATAAAGTGCGGACGGGCGGACAAAGCAGGCACGATAGTTTTCTTTTCAGGAAAACTAAAAACATATATCAATTTGTGGAGTAACGTTCGTGATTTTTAATACGGAAATGACTAGTCAATATGAAAAGTAAGCACACAATAAATATTTATAAAAATAAATAGTTACAGAATTGTTTACCCTTAGTCACGGGAGTAAGAGAAAAGAAAAGGGCCATATCAAGAATGCTTGTTCATACCAACTGACTGGACACTTTGCAAATAATTCAGAATATAGTGAAGAATATATATATATATATATATATATATATATATATATATATATATATATATATATATATATATAGATACATATACGTATATACCGACCAGTAATAAAATATTAAAACAATGCATTATCATCTCAACCATGTATTTACGTGTGTGTGTGTGTGTGTGTGTGTGTGTGTGGAAGTAAGGTATTTCCGTATTCATGTGTACTTATATCAATGTCTAAAGTCTTTACGGTTATATGGTCAAATACCTGGCCAGATATAAGCTGGTCCCAAATAATACAAAACATAAAAATTACGAAAATCCTAACGACGCATCCATGGATAAATTGAACTAAATTCAAGAGGGAAATTTGCACTATTGGGACCCATTAAATGAATAGAAAAAAAAATTAGGTGGTATTTCTAAATACTAAGGCACACTAAGTAAAAGTCTAGTTTATATTCTCCATTTTAAGTTCTGATAGTTCCTTGGGAGGCAAATTGTGGAAAAAATGAATTCCCCGCTCCTGTTTGCTTTTGTCGGCCATTACGAAATCCGATTGAGATCCATTTGCACGAATGGATTCCAGAATCTTTATTTGTATACCGCTGTAAACAACGACTGTCGGTTCTCGTTTTAGATATTTTTCCAAGTTACTTAGCCATAACTGCTTCGCAAAAGTTCTGACAACCATTTTAATAGTATCTGCAAAAATCTGATAGGAGAGAGAGAGAGAGAGAGAGAGAGAGAGAGAGAGAGAGAGAGAGAGAGAGAGAGAGAATCGTATAATATTTATTCATTTCAACTTCTCTTCCTATTGCGTAGCTGTGAAAAGAAAACATGGAAACAAAATCTGCACTTAACAACGTGAAAAGTCAAGAACATTTTGTATGCAGGCAAACTTGCACTTTTACTAATGCAAAAAATGTCCAATTTCTATCCCATGGTTAAACCACATTTTATGAATGTGAAACATTAACGTATATATATAGCACTACGGAAAATAAGCATACATGGTAGTAACGTCAGCCCCAAGAAACTCTATTAAAGGAAAAATAGGGAGATTGTTTATAAGCTTCAAACGACATAATCTCGTATTTTGGGTAAAGAGACTCAGTTTAAGAAATTACAACCAGGCAATATCTTTCATCAAAATAAGGCAAAACGCAAAGGCCAAAACTGGGTACCAACCATAATTACCTAGACAAGTTCCATAATTTATATTCATGAAGATTTGGAGGAGATCTGTTATTGTTGACAAACATGGGGATAGGAAAGGGAGAAGTGCTTGGGTAGGGAAGGAGGGATATAGCGGGACTAACGAAGGGATGTGGAGAGACTAACGGTAGGAAAAGGATAGTGAAAGAGTGAGAGGAGTTACAGGAGGGTGTCTGGAGGAGGATATCAGGGAGGGTGATGGGGATAAGAAGGAAGGAGAGAGAAGTGGTCGGATAAAGGAGAGAGGGGACTTAAGACGGAGGGGATGGGAGGGGAGGGGAGGGGAGGGGAAGGGAAGGGAGGGAGGCTGACGCAAGTATGAGAAAGGACATGTTGTTTGCGGATGAAATGATAAGGAGGATACGGAATACCAAGGAGGAAAAAGAGGAGATGGGAATAAAAGCAACAAAGAACAGCATAAAATATATTTAGAAATGAAAGACGACATGCCTTTGCGCGGGGGTAATTTTATTTAGAACAAGAAAAGAGAGGTGAAGGGAGATGAGATAAAAAGACTTAACGTGAAAGACGAAGTGGACTGCTAAAAAAAAATAAAAATAAAAGGAAGTTAGAAACACGAGGCATGGATATACTATACCAGAGAAGCTGTATAACCAAGAGAAGTAGCCAAAACAATATAATTTATATAAGAAAATTTGGGGAGAACGAAGAAAGGAAGAGACAATGAGGGACAACAAGAAAGAAAAGAGGAAGAGACGAAGAATAAAAATGAAAGTGAGATCATTTGAGGAGAGAAAAATAGAATGATTAGGTCATTTGAGGAGAGCAAAAATAGAATGATAAGGTTAGGTGGTGGAGGAATCGGAATACAGAATTTAGGCTAAAGGCCAAGCGCTGGGAAACATGTGGCCACTCAGCGCTGAAAGGGAAACTGAGAGTAAAAGGTTTAAAAGGTGCAACAGGATGAAAACCTCGCAGTTGCGCTATTAAACAACTGTTAGAAGAGGGTTGAGGAAAGTAAAAAGAAAAAAATAATATGGAAGGAGATACAGTAAAAGGAATAAAAGGGGTTGGTGATCAGGCCGTAGGGACGCTGCAAAGAACCTACAGTTTATCGCGTGAGGTGCACTGTCTACCCGTGCTTAGCCCCATACGAGAGATAAGGTTAGGTGAAATCCAGAAAAAAAAAAATGAAAAATTGAGTTAGCACAGAGAGCAGAAGAGAAGAACACCGTAAGAAAGATTACCGAGTGAGTACTATGACAACTATTACATGTCTAAAACAGAATAACCAGAGTTGCTAAATGAATTATACATACGAAACTTAAAAAAAAAAAAAAAAAAAAAACCTACCCATGAAACTCTCTGGAAAACTATAAAACAGAGAAGAATGAGGAGTAACAGAAATGCAATTTGGGAGGACAGAGCTAAATTATAAGCGAAAAGGCAAAACCATTAGAATAGGGACTGAAAGAAAACTTGAAAAGAAGTATATAGGCAGAAGAGCTATAAACATACTGAGGAAAGAGAAAGAAGAATAAAGCTGGGATGAAAAGGTAGCCAAATTAAGGTTACTGGAATTGAATAATGGAAAACACGACAGACAACACTACGTCTTCAGAACAGAAAGAAAAACAAATATGTGAGAACATGGAAACATGAGAAAACCTGAAGCAAAGATGGAATATAGATAAGAAAAAATTGCCAGAACAGCAGATCAAATGAGAATAGGACAGCAGTAAAAAAAATCTAGCAACGATTAAAAGGACTTTAGGAATCCAAACTCATAAGAAAATGGATACGAAGAAACGGGACATTGAATATATCCTCTGAATTGAATATATCCTCTGACTGTGAAATGGAATTAAAAATGTAGAAAATGGGTCTGATGACAGTTTGCCTCAAAAACGCATACATGCAACAGTGCTATTAAATCCACTGACTTTTCTGGATGGGTAAATCCTTCCTACAGTAGAACTCTCGAATACAAATATCTTATTCCCCGTAATGTATGGCAATGATCCCTGCTGAGACACCCAATAAACATACATGTGTCCACTGAATGTAAAGAATGATAAGCGGAGAGACTAGTTAAACAATACAGATTAGATTCGATGCTCACAAATCCTTAAGTTATTCAGTAACTGGGTAGAAAAAAAATTAACAGAAACGTAAGAACTTTTCGGCAACACTACGGTCAGATTACTTGCTGCTGATTGGAATGCTTCCATATTAGCAGTCTTCCAGAATAGGCTATTAATGCATTTCTAAAAGACTGGCTTTGGTACGAGTTCTCATGTAATCACCCATCCTAAACTTGGTCGCTAAGAAAAGGTGATTCTCAAAACATGCAAAGCCATTTAGTTATCCCCTACCTGCTCTGCAGCTCATGCACTGAATTTAGCCCTTGCCTGTCGCCTAGGACCTAGGTCTATAAGGCGAACATAAATATTTCAGTCTCTTATTATTTCAATCAAAACCGCATTTTAAAGGATACTGAGCCTCGTGTTCATATATCTCCCAGCTAACAAATACGGTCTTCTTAGAAATTTCCTTCTCCTTCATATGCAACGTGTAATGTTATTAAACAAATATTACCGGAAAATAAGCCTCTTTCTACCACTAGTTTTGTAAGGTTTCCCTAGGTATAACAATAAATATTGTCTTTGCATGAGCTATATTATACCTTATCATAATTAATGAACGTCCATTGATTTCCTCATTATCAAGAGTGCCTGCGTCACACCAGGAAAAAGCAATCCTAAGCCAATTAAACTATTAGTCATAGAAAAACATGCCTCATTTGTGGTACTTTTTACCAGTGAAAAGAAAGCAGCAATATTCAATTCAGATGGCATGTCATGCTCACATTTTAAGATAATACACAATTATTAAGATTAACCTTCAAGGGCATATTGTTAACAAGGACACTTATGTTCCAGTGGAGATGAAATACCGTCTTCGTATTAATAAGGCAAGTCAAACTCCAATTAACATGGATGGACATATCCTGATTAAAATGCATAGTCATATTCCAGTGAGGATAACAAGAAATATCCTAATTAGGATAGTGTGCCATATTCACATTCATATGAATATCTTACATTCTA
>NC_087212.1:60754085-60759085 GCF_015104395.2 Macrobrachium nipponense | reverse complement strand
AACTTATTTTATACATATATATATATATATATATATATATATATATATATATATATATTATATATATATATATATATATATATTATATATATATATATATATATATATATATATATATATGTATAACTGAATCACGAAAGTTAGGAACGTGATAAATCCATAAATAAAGATAAATGCCACAAAGGAAAAATAAACGAAGGAGTCTGCAAGATCTTTCGACTTTAAAAGTCCTTTACTGAGCAGATAGTGACATAAATACGAGAAAAGACAATACAAGAAGGTTCGTATAACTGACAGATAGGGATTATAAAGGGATTAGTACCTAGAATCCGACACACCTGGAAGATAAGAAACCTTCCCAAACAAGCATAAACAATGGGTGCAATTAAAGGTTTAAGACAATCATCTCAGATACAATTTCCAGACAATTAAAGGATTATATGTGACAGCTATTCGGAACTTGGTAAACAAAACCATATTCACAAAACATGACAAACATACATTACAACAAAATTTAATAACTCTAAGGCAACTGATTTTTATTTAAGTCAGTAATTATATCTTTGAGGTCATTCTTAAACATGTTACAGATACAAGGGTCTAAATGAAAAAGGCCACGACTAACATTGAAATTACAATGAAAAGTAAGTTGTATTAAAGCAGATTCTAAAAGATTTCGTGATAAGACACCTCTTGACCATGCAATTACTGAACTATCAATCCAATTAATTCGGTGGTTGTTTTCACTTAAATGAATGAATAATGCATTAGATTTTTGCCCAGTTTTTACAGAGTATTTATGCTGGCTTAGCCTTACTTCTAAGCCTTTGCTGGACAGTCCAGGCGACGCTGAGTAATTCCTTAAATTTTGTCTTTGGGGAATAATTGTAATTTCTCAGCCATATGGAAAATTCTATTCCCAGCACAACGAGACTCGACAAAAATGGTGTAATTTTCACGTGAACGATTTCGCCTCCGTGTGTTGAATTTGGTCTGTTTGTCATGGTAAGCTCATCTCACGTATCATCAAACCAAGGCTGGGTATTTATCTTGAATTTAATGACCTTTCTAGGGACATACCTTACTAAAATAGCCAAGAGAAATTCATTTAACTACTCACGGTATTTGGATCTGATATGGGGTCTGAAATATTAAGTGCCTGACAAGCAGACCGTATTACAAAAAAGAAAATAAAATCATACAAAACGTTAAACAACTCAGCGCCCACATTTTCCTGTGTTGACAACTATAGGTATTTTGAGAAAGAGACAAGCACACAGATTCAGATATCGCAATAGGTAATTCGAAGATAAGCAATGGACGTGGAATTCGTACTCCGAGACTGCAGATTACGTTTTTAGTTGCTATGACATATGAACAAAAATTGATATTTTACATTCGGAAATAGATTAGCTTGCTACAGCAGCTCATAATCGATGTTACTTCACCTTTAAGATCACTTCGCACAGATGCCATAAATGAGAGTAAAGCTTTTAAATCAATATTTTTTCAAGAAACCACATTTACACTCCCAACTGAAAGTTTGCAAACCTTACAGCATTACAACGAGAAGGCATTTTTCTTTCGGATGACGTTCCATATTTTGAAATAGGGAGGGACCTAAAAAGGATTAAAAGTCACGTTTATCACTATACATGTACTGAGATTGCAATATACATCTACCTCATGACTCATCGCACAGGAAGGGAAGAGCATGTGTGAAATGAGCGGGCTAATTTTCATTTTTGCTCTTTTCCCTTCCTAACCTCTTTATTTCTCTTTTGTTTTCTCCTCACAGTCGCCACTATTCATTCCCTTCTTTCAATAATTCCTTGCTTTCTACGAAAAAAGCAAGTGAAAGCAGCAGAATTACTTGCTGACACCCACGATAATATGCCACGTGTTTGTCAAACATAATCCATGTAGGAGACTCTCTCCATATCGATTTTCTCTCTCTCTCTCTCTCTCTCTCTCTTCTCAGTCGTATATCGTGATCCATTTCCCCTCCTCCAATGTCCCTTCCTTTCCCTTTCATCACTGAGCGGGGTCAAAGAGAGGTCAGGTGGGAACCATTTACAACGGGGTCTGCTGATTGGTCGTAAGTTACCCTGTTAAATCAGTTCTTCCTGGTGTCCTGGATTTTATTTCTTTTATTTTTCTTTGCGCTTTGAAAGGAACATCGCCTTTAAGCAAGAGCACTTCTAAGATCTTGCGAAATCAGGCATCTAACAGCAATACTATTAGATCTGCGCGGAATTAGGCATGTACCAGCAATACTGTTACATCTGTACGGAAATAAACATGCAAAGCAACACATAAAATAGTTCGGATTAACCTTTAGTTTGCCTGGACATTCTTTTCGTGTCGAAGGGTACACAGACTTGACTGAATCAGGAATGCATTTCAGTGGCGTTTAACGATAACTCTTTGCGAAATTTTTACATCTTTATAACTTCCACATCATTCAGCAGAGTGTTAAGGGATATTAGGATAACCATATATCATCCCTGAGGAAATGAACGATACTGGTATCGTTATTGCTCCTGGTGTTTCGCATGTCAGGAAGTAATAATGTTTTCTTAAATGAGAAATTAATAAAATGTATAAAAGATTTCTTTGTGCCCATTTAGAAGCGTGACGCCTCTCCTTTATGATCTTTTATCAAATCATGCTTGCATCGTAAAAAAATTAAATCGACTAAAATGAAATATCAAAATACCGTTGAATGTCAACTCCGTTTTCATTGTTTCCCTCTACAAATTTCTGGAACTGAATCTGATCTTGAGGCAGAAGCTGGCTCATTGATTGAAGAAGCTATTTATTTCTGTGTATTCTCAACATCTAGAATCAAGCTCAGAGTTACATAACCTTTCCATTCTTGTCCTACACACTTCTCAATGACTCTATACATTTTCTTCCCATCTTGGAGCTTCGGATCACTCTTTTAATCCGTTAATTCAACCTTCGCCTCTTCTCTTACTGATACCCTCCCCACATAGACAACTTTGGTATTTGAGAGATAATGGCAGGCTTACTTAAAAGCATCTGTACTTAAGTTTTATATGGAATTATAGTTGTTTCGGTAGATTAACCCTGATCTTATATTCCTCATTTATTGGGTCATATGTTCCTCTTCTGTTATAACTTTCTCTCCATATAACCTTCGGACTGGCTATTAACGCTCTCAGCCAACCGGTCGAGCTGGAACGTAAGCCTTATATATCCTCTCCACCCATTACTATTTATGATTTATTTATATCTGCCAGAAATTGTCTGTACCATCATACTTTGAAGGACGCGGTTCTCTTGTAACAGGAAATTTAACGTCATTGCCCCAATCTTAATCTCCATAAAGATTTCAGCAACTTCCGTAGATTTTCCTTTCCTCTTCTCTGGTCCAAAAGGATATATGACTTTCTCTCCAAATGAAAAAAAAAAAAAACTTTCCCACGGAACTCTTCCCTAATCTTACTCAACCAAAGTAACACACAACTGCATTTAAAATCATTTACAATTGCATATTATTTTATAATTCTCACTGCCTATCAATTTAAATGTGGTGAATAAACACAACAGAGCACTCGCGCACACACAAGCACACAGATATATAGGTATAGATATATATATATATATATATATATATATATATTATATATATATATATATATATATACACACACACACACACACACACACACACACACACACACATATATCATATATATATATATATATATATATATATAATATATATATATAGAGCGTGTGTAAAGTGAAAATTATGGGGCTTTGGCAAATGAATTTGCAGTGAACAGCAGGGTGCTATATAAGGGAATGTTATTTCACTTTTTCTGCATGTCTTATCTCATTGATTTGATAATGAAAACCTGAGACCACAATGGTGGAACATAATGTTTAAACTGGAACATTGATAAAATGTTTCTGACTTGAGATATCCAGATGATGCGTACAACACATTCACAATTGATCGCTGATCCCCCTTTCCTGCTGAGACAAAATCAGATTTGCCGAACAGCACAACCAATATGCAGTAAATGTGCCTCGCAGCAGTAGAACTTCTCAGTTCCAGAGGTCCTTTATTCCTCATACCGTTGGACAGAGGAACTCTCCCTGAGGAGGTCGTGCAATTGGAACTTCAAAAGTTCAAGCGAAGATACAAAGCATTAATAGGTACCCTAGAACTATTCTGATACATTTTTTTTATTCTAATATATTTTTACCTATTCAAGAATTTATCAATTATTTTGTTTTTCTTTTCTTAATAAGTGGGGGCTCTTCTTTATCTATTTCCGCAACTTCACCCGCTCTTACTTCTTCCTAATGAACACCATATTCTTTGGAATCTTGTACATCATGAATAGGGTTAATCTTCTGAATAATAATAATAATAATAATAATAATAATAATAATAATAATAATAATAATAATAAGCACGATCCCAAGATCCCTGAAAAGGAACCTGGGAAAACTAGATGCCGAAGTAGCTCCAGGACTCATACAGAAAAGTGTGCTATTAAAAACTAGGAGAAAAGTGATGGACTCCTAAGGAGGCAGGATGCAACCCGGAACCCGACATTATTAAAAAACACACTCACATACTCACACTCGAATAGGATGACTGAGATAGACGAACAACAACAGCAACAACATTACAATAATGGGCGTTATGTCTGTCCATCCGTCTGTCACTCAATCACGGCCAAGCGGCAGGTCCTATGGGCATGAAACTTGACAGGGTTATAGTGGGGACCCCTACAATGGTTTATAATGGGGTTTCATCCTACCTCGCCCGCCTCCCCCCAACCCCCCTGGAGGGGTGAGATGGGATTCCTGAAACGTAGCTGGTTCTGCCGTGAAACGGGGCTGATTATGCCCGTAGTCTTAGTTACTTTACAAATTTATCATATAATTTCTGTATGCATATGTTTGCTAGTAATTATAATAACAACAGAATGTATCATGTATCTATAGGAAGATCG
>NC_087212.1:60719085-60751585 GCF_015104395.2 Macrobrachium nipponense | reverse complement strand
AGAAACGAGGCTGGTTATTCCCGTAGACTTAGTTACTTTATGATAAATGCCATAATAGATTTTCTTCGCTCGGAGAAGAAAGTCGTACTAGCCACTGCTCTTTCTGGCATTGCAGATACCTTACTCCACAATGGTCGAACGCTTCACTCTCGCTTCAAGATTCCCATCAACATCACTCCTGAATCCACTTGCCAGGTGTCTGACCAACATGCAAGTGCACAGCTCTTCAGGATGACAGACTTGATCATAATTGATGAAGTCAGCCAAGGTGACAAACTGTTATTCGAATGTTTGGATCGATCATTGCGTAACATTAGGAAGAATCAAGAGTTGTTTGGAGGAATCTACGTTCTGTTTGTTGGTGATTGGAAGCAAATTCTTCCCGTTGTGAAACGCGGAAGTCGAGCACAGATAGTCAACGCAAACTTGAAGACATCATACATCTGGAAGTCAGTAACAGAACTGAAACTATCACTCAACATGAGAGTTCGCAATTCATCCGATGCCACCTTTGCGATCTATCTCAGAGACATAGGATCAGGGAACTGTTCGTACATTGAGCCTCCGAGAAATACGATTGAAGTTCGCCCTGAATTTGTGCTATAATCCTCTTCTGTATCTCATATTTGCATGTTTGTCTTTGATGGATTAAGTGAGAGTTATGCGGACCCGTCGTGGCTATGTTCGCGAGCTGCAATAGCTTCAATCAATGAAGTCGTCAATAGTGTCAACGAGCACATGATCAACAACTTCCCCGGAGAAAGTCGCGAATATTTCAGCTCAACACAATAGAAGATGAAAATTATCATCAATATCAGCAAGATTTTTTGAATAACTTAAATCCATCGGGACTGCCAGTGCACAAAATAACGTTGAAGAAGTACTGCCCAGTAATGTTGCTTTGGAATTTCGATCCTGCCAATGGACATTGCAACAGAACGAGGTACACCGTTATGGAGCTAAACTCCCACGCTATCGAAGCAGTGATAGCAACGGGCCCTCACACCGGCAAACGTCTGTTCATCCCCCGGATTCCTCTGATGCCTTCGGACAACCAGTTTCCGTTCCAGTTACGCGCAGGCAGTTTCCCATCAACCTGGCCTTCTCATTCACTGCAAACAAGTTGCAGGGCCAGACTTTGGATCGTGTTCGGGTGTTTCTGCCGTCACCCATGTTCACGCATGGCCAACTGTATGTGGCGATGAGCAGAGCAACTGACTCTGCCAACTTGAAATTAAGTTGTGGACAAACTGATAATATTGTGCACAAAGAGGTTCTGTAGTAGATATGTATAAAAATCGCCCTTATTTTAATATTGCTGAACAAATAGTACATATATATTTTTCACTTCTGCACCCGTATTTTATCAAGCCCATCTGACCAGCCGTTTGGCCGTGATTGAATGACAGACAGACAGACAGACAGACAGACAGACAGACAAAGAGACAGACATTACTCCCATTATAGTATGATATAGTATGATATTGAGGGGCAGTTGTGGTTTTATGCACATACGTACATGCATATAAATATCATATATATATATATATATATATATATATATATATATATATATATATATATATATTGTCAATAATTCATTTCAATGGGAAGGACGTCTTTCTTTGCTTTTCACCTCAAATTAGTAACCCCGTGTCCCGTATAATAGAAATCATTAAAATATGACCAGTATTGATATACATTCATGATATTCTTAATGACCAGACAAAGACAAATACTCCAGAAAAGTCTCAACTCTCGTTTACCTTTAAAAACTGGGAATGTCAATATGGGTAAAAAAAGAATAAAGTAGCGTCAACAGAAGACATGCATGGTAAAACAAAGCAAAAATAAGCAAAATCAATCCATCTCCCATTTACAGTCTGAGTTCTCGACATCTACATACTATGAATGTTACTTTTCATGAAAGGGAAATCAAGGTTCTTGTTAGATTTTACTGTCGGTGAACGTTAGCTCATTTATAATATCCCAAAACTGTCTCTTCAGCAAAATATAAAAGAAGACGTCTATGACAAAATAAATTCCTGCAATAACTGAAACTATTTCACCTCAATTGATCAAGAAGACCTGGGCCAAGTTCTTAATAAAATTATACTTGTGAAGGGAAACGTAGTACACTAACACGCTTTTTTTTTACCCTTTTTCTTGACACAAATGAAGAAAAAGTTAATTCAGGATCATTAAAGACCCTTGTCGAGAAAGAAGTTATGTTATATTTCTCTTGTCAATGAATTTCTTACGAGATAACCTTTCAAAGGAAAAAAAATTATTTAACTTTCTTGTATTGTAATAAAACTGTTATATGTGTTCTAGTATTATAAAAAAAAATTAAAAAATGAATGAAAAGACGCAATAACCAAAGTAAAATTTGTCGACAATTTTCGATTAGGAGGGTGACAATGGTGTTAGTTTACATCCCTCACCTCTCAACATAAAACGGGGTTTCGCCGACGCGGGGAATTTGGGATTACGTAGGATTTGTTATCTCAGCCGGTATAAGTCTCCTGTCCCTGGGCTTTATCTGAATATCAGCCATGTCACAGAGCACTCCAGACCAAGGGGCTGTGGATTTCGATCCACTTTGTTTCTTGGCCTATTTGTCGGATATACGAATGGTTTAATGGGACTTTGAGATGCTGAAAAGCTCAAGCATGATCAAGTGATCTTTGATCATAATGAATTATGTTTATCAAAAAAGTCTTAAACGCCCAAATGTCATTGAAAATACTTGAAAACACGTTGAAAATTTTGTTTAACATTCTGTATATATATTGGCAATTCCTAAACATGACAGTACAATTAACATAAGATATTTTACATGAGCGAATAACGTAAGGAAGTGCGACAATTATCAAGCACTGTGCTGCTTCACTTCATTCTTTATTCATTTTTGCAAAACCGAAATGAAATATGAAAAACTCCTGAACCATTGGCAGGGATGCATCTGCGTAGCACGCGTGAGACGACAAGCTCTTCCACAAACGATATATACTCGATCTTTATAACTATGTAAATTACAGATAGCTGGAAAACGTGTTTGAAATATAGTATATTACTCACATCTTTACTTTACAGTTGTTGGATTACCCAAGAAAAACACGATGTTTACACATAAATCATGCTCGGCCAATGGCCAACATTACTGGAGTTTCATAGGGTTCAGAGTACGAGTTTGGGTCTAACCAAACCCTGACAGAAACCAATACCTGGATTAATGGATCAATAGTTGTTGCGACGCATGTTCCAAATAAATTTCATGATAATTCGTCCTTAATTAGAAAGCAAATTGCATTTATCATTACATGAATATTTGGATCTAATCGTGGAGGCTGATTTAAGCTAAACTTGGATGTGATAGAAATTCTTCGTTGCCCTACAGGTCTACATTGTTGAAATATTTGTCTGGTTTTGGTTATCCTTCATGGCATAGTAATTATAACACGCTGAACCTGACTTTCATTTTGGATTCATTCAAGTACAGCAAGATTACACAAAATTTTTTGATCTCGCATACATGCCCATCAGTAGACACAAAAATGTCAATCCCAAAAAGAGCTCGTAAAACTGCTCATAAAACAAAGCAGAACAGACTTACTTGTGACAATGGCTTATCGCCTATAAGAATGTTATAACACTGAGCATATCCAGCGTAATATACTTTTCATGGTTTGACACTGCTGTTATCACACACATATCAAATTTAAATAATCACTGTTTGCGCATAAAGTAGCTTGCCTTTCACAATTCAGTAAACCCAAAGTGGAAAAACAGCGCATTTTCAATAAACGAAAAAAAATAAAGAAACTCTCTCATTTTAGGTGAGTAAATAGAGTAGATAATCTGCAAAAAAAAAATGCTACGTACCATTTATCTACGGGAGCAGAGATATGCAGTTATTCATGCATGGCATTTCATGAATTGGTAACACTGACATGTTTAATTAAGAATGAATCATACTAGAATTTTGGCTATCTGCTGTAGTCAAGCTATAACCAGATAGACTTCAAGAAAATTGATTGTCTGAGAAGTGTTCAAATATTCCATTACATTAAAAAGAGTCCTTAGCGTACATGAGAAGTCAACATCAAAGAAAAGATGTATGAAAGATTAGAAAATGGCATGGGTGACATTCATTTGAATATAATAGCTCATCTCATGATAAATATTTTTTCCGTGAAAAACATTCTTGGTCTGAGGCAAACTGTGACAGTAGGTCAACACCTACAGCACTTGGGCTTCTAATAACTTGATTTTTTATGGTCCCTAGTACTGAAAATAACACTTAATGAGTAAATAGGTCGGTATGTGCCAGTTTCCTTACCTTGGCAGGTCACACTTAATGAAGAGAATTTGAATTTAATTTCTAAAAAATATATTGTTCATAATGATCGTGGCATATCGTGGTTGACATAACAGATTCATGTACATAAAAAAAATTTTATGTAAAGCATGTGGTGTACACCAGTAAAAGAATTCTTGTTTATCCTAGACCGATCTAAGGAAATATATTCAAGAGTTGGAACCATAATGGATATAATTCTCAGTCTTTACCCATAATGCAAACTCAACCCATTAATACCCAAAGAAAACTAAATCCTTTGCTAAACACATACAAACATGCAACAATCACAGCCGTTCCTGGATCATTGTGGCAGTAACATCGGTTGAGACAAAAGTAGACGAAGAAACATCTAAATTGAGAGTATATATATATATATATATATATATATATATATATATATATATATATATATATATATATATATATATATATATATAAACCAAGTAAAAAATGCGCCGAAGTTTCTTCGTCTTAATCAAGGTTTCTGTCTGGTGGTGGCCTCAGCAACGGCCAGTAAAACACTTAGCCGCGTCCCATGAAACTCAGCCACGGTCCGGTGGCGGCCCATGTTGTTGGTGCCTATAGCGCTGCCAGAAGTACGATTATGACTAACTTTAACCTTAAATAAAATAAAATCTACTGAGGCTAGAGGGCTGTAATTTTGGTATGTTTGATGATTGGAGGGTGGATGATAAACATACCAATTTGCAGCCCTCTAGCCTCAGTAGATTTTATTTTATTTAAGGTTTTTATTTAAGATCTGAGAGCGGACGGACAAACAAAGCCGGCACAATAGTTTTCTTTTACAAAAAAAACTAATAAAGGTCGAGTCGAATGACAAAAAACTTGATCGAATTTTGAAGCTAATGCGATTTCTTTGAAAACTTCGACATTAGCCGACAGACTGGAAAACAATGCGTTGCTGATTTTCTTTCGTGGGCAAAGCCAAGATAAATTAAACTGACCAAAATACTGTATCATGAATTTCTACGAACAGTTATTGGTGCCACAAGGAAAACTTAAATATTTACCTCGGAATAACGTCGAAACCTGACACTGATGTTTGTGAAATACTTTTATTAGTCGTAACGACTCATTAAAACTATCAGAGAGATGAGGTAGACATTTACTTGGAAACAACTTAACTCAATAGCTGGAAGTTCATTACATGATTCTTCTACTTAGCATATAACTGACTTTAGATCTGGAAATGAACAGGCAAAACCAAATGAAATAAAAACATGGATTTTTACGCAATCTTAAGAATAAAATAAAAAAGAACGGCTGCTTATAAATAAAACAATGACTGATCATTCATAACTTATAGAATAAAGACAGAAAACTTAAAAAACAGAGATTTCGACTGCAGGGTCTGTGTTAGCAACGTCTCCAGTGCAGCAGAGACCGGACATGATTAAGGGTCGAGGATGAAAAATATTTTGGACCACAAACTCACTTAGGAAGGTTGACAGAATGACTTGGGAAGAAGGCTAATTCTCAAAAGACTGGTCACGGTCGTCCGTTTCTCTTTTGGTTGTCTTCTGTTTGAGAGTCGTCACTGATGGGGAAAAATTTTTTTGTTTTTCTTGCGTTCATTCTTACGTCTGAATCAGACTGTGTTTGACTAACCGTAATATAACTTTTCAGTGTTATTTATTGATCTCTTTTGGGAAGTTAAATATGTCTTGCGCACGCGGTACTCAGAAAACATTCTATCTTTTTCACTACATTGAAACTATTACTACTGCTGCTAATCATAACTACAATGATGGTTAAAATGATAACAGCGATGATGATGAGCTACGGTAAGAGCAGGAAGATGAACAAATTGCTTTCATAAAATGACTCAAATAAGTTAAAACAGAATGCGATGCAACTGCTTTATCAAAAGCATGAATCTGAAGGTGTTTACAGTAATAAAAACGAAATCAGTATAACAAACAAACCAGATACACATATATACGTATGCACAATTAGTAAAAAAATGCCCAACAGTAGCGAAGGGTTAAGTAAAAGGTCAGCAGGAAAAGAGCGTCAGAAGAGATTAATATAACTTGGATTTTCAAGGGAATAGATAAGAAGATTGACTGGAATTGACATTTTACCCTGCAGACAAAAACGTAACGTTGCTCAATTCCAGTAAAAGTGGAGATTAAGATCTTATGGAAATAGACAATAATTTCTTTAAAATCTATGGCAATATACACCATTTCATGTACCCACGCTGGAAGACTATCAGCAGAGTATATCCCTATCTACAGAGAAAATCTTGCTCGTTCTGGGTAATAACGACTTCCTTTTGAATAACTTTTTCACTAATCTATAGGTCTGTGATCTATCTCTCGAAAAACTCGCGCAGTCTTCAGTGTTAACAAGGAAGACCCATCTTCCACATCCTCCTGTGGTCTAACAATAACTTTCAGACTATTCTCGCTCAACTTTTACTATGCCACAACTCATTTCTACAGTTTACATATTTTTCATTCACATTTACCATCCACACCTCAAATCTATAAAGGAGACTTTGCTCAACATTCCCTTTCTACTACCAAACTTTTGTCTGTAACACTCTTTTCAAAGACCCAACTACCTTTCTAGCTTTAATTATTCTTGTGGCTCATCTCCTCAGCCATCATACCTGTCTGAATTATTCACTTCCATTCTTCCATTATTCATACCACCATCGCATCATTCTTCCTGGGTTTCACTTAACCTCCATACTTTACTCTTGGATTAACAATCCCTTTCAACATCCTCATACTTAAATCGTCAAACTCATCAATACCTGCATCTTGTATCTACTATTATTAATCATTTATTTTATTAATCACTTATTATTCCAGTTATTCATATCAAATAACCACGAAATATATCACACTTTTGATCCAAACTCACTTTTACTCTAAACTTGTTATCCTCGCATGATATGCTTTCGAAACATGAAGTGTTAGCTTTTCAATATAAGTTATCTTTGTACGCTGTATATCTTGAACACCCTCTATATTGAAACCTAATTAATTCCAACTTAAACTCTCAGTAAGCCCCTGTATGCCATATGCAGTATTTTTCTTCGAATATAAATCTCTTACGTAAGTAACATTTGATTCAGAAACACACTTCCTTGTTTAAAGCAAACTACTCTTTTCTTTAATCTTTCTGTTATCTGTATTACTTCTTAAATCAAATCTTGACCATAATCTTTCCAATTATACTTTGTATTGATTCTCCACTTAATTACACTATCACCATCACACCAAAGCTTCTCACTTGTACTCCAATGAACTCTTGGTCCCATGAAACCCATTCAATAACGCAGCACTCAATTCTACGTCATCATCCTTTACTTTCAGCAACTCTTCAAAATACTCACTCGATTGACAAAGGTCTGCATTTTCTTCAGAAAGCTTCTCTCTAAAGCATCTTTTATCCTTGGGCACCTTTGCTCTCCCTTTGCTTCCATTTACTATAACCTTTTTCCTACTGTTTTTGGTCATACTCTTGTCTGCATTTATATTCTTTTCCAATTTTTTTTGTAACATACTTCCTTATCATCTTGTCTACCGTCTAAACAGTTACAAATGTCATCTCCTTCTGTCCTCAAAACTGTTCTTTAAAGAATCCACCATTTTCCTAACTTTCTTTTTATTTCCCCTTCCATTGTGCTTATGCCTGGAGAGCCTCCAGCTAGATCTGATCCTTAACCCAGAATTTAACATAATCCACAAATACTTTTCATTATCGGCATCTTTAACCTACGCCAGCGTTTAACCAACGACTTCCTAGATACAATTTCCATTTCTTTCTTACCATGCTCACTTATCTTAAAATCTAAGCTTTTCCCCTTCACGTATACAGGCATATGCAAATCAGTCATTACCGTCAATGGATAGATTTCCCGCATGCCCCTCAAAGTCGATATCAATTAGATTATTCAAGAGGAAAAAATCAAATAAAAGTATTATATTTTCGGATTCTATTTCGGATAATTATCATTAAGAAAAGAATAAACATAATAAGCAGCAGTGGACAAGGGCTAATGACGTAAGATATAATGTGGTCGATGGAAATTTTTAATGCTACTGCTCATCTTACCAATTGGTCTAGAAAAACACAAGGGAGAAGCAACATCTTTCAGAAATTGTTTTAAATTTCGTTAATTCCTTGGAAAATGAAGACTTTGAGTTTATCAACTTTATCGTTTATGATTTCTAAATTCATATCAGAAACTAAATCTTAAGTATTCTATTATGTTTGCATTATTATTCAGGAAACAAGTATGTACCCCTTAATGAAGAACAGTAGAGATCAGCTCGTATAAGACCTAAAAGAAATTCATGTACTTTCTTTTCTTCAGTTGTAAAGTAAGTAATGCACCCATCTTCAATATATATACATATATATTTATATATAAATATGTGTATTTTGTATATACTATATATATATATATATATATATATATATTATATATATATATGTATATATATATATATACACAACAATATATGTGTTTGCGCGCGCGCGCGTTTGCATGAATACGCCTGCGTTTTGCATACACAATGAAATTCATGCATAATATTGGAAACAAGTGGATACTTGTGTATTCTTAGATAGATATAGTAGACAGACATGTAAATAAATAGATACTGTAAATACATAGATCAGAGACTATCTAGGTGGTAATTGTTATGGACGGTAAGCGTCTCATACTACTTAAGGGAAAAACAACATAAAACTTATGTATTTTATGGCTCAAATTCACTCAGGCTTGGCTCAAGATGACCTCACCACAACCCTCTCCCAGCAGACTCACCAAATACACGACCATGGGTCAACGTAAGTTCAACGAAATTGGGAAAAAACAAATGCCTCTGTAACACTCTATGAAATCTCTTGGATCACAATGGGAGAACCCAATTTGTTCCTTTGCAAAATCTGCTTTTTCTGTTTCACAAAGCACTTTTTCAGTGTTGGCCTCAGGTTAAAAGAAAATAACGAAATTCAACCCAATCCGCTTATGCACTCCAAGATTTTTTTTTTTTTTTTTTGTTTTTTTTTTTTTTTTTTTTTTTTGGTACTGCATAGATATTATTACTCTGAATCATCCAAGTAAATAAGAGCTATTTAATGCCCAAATCATTAATATCAGGATTAAAATTATACGCTCTACAATGGGAGTAATGATACAAAAATTATAAATGCAAACATGGACGAAACAAAACGAACTAGCTAACAAGTCAAATATCTGAAAAATACAGATAAAAACAACGAGACGTGAATAATCAAGACAGTTTCAGAAAAGAAGAAAAATTCAATTTCAAACAAAACATATTCGGTGTAATTTGATAAACATCGGAATTTTCTGCTAAGGAATGGCAATAAAAGATAATAACCTTATGATTCACACTTGCTTTCACCAACAGTGATAATTTCATTGTTATCTTCATTTTAACCTAAGGCCTTAGGTAAAATCCCAAAATTCCAAAGTCAACTTGGATACCTGATATAAGGACTAAAAAACCATCCTTCACATATTTCACGATTTCAATCTTAGCACAAAGCATTGGTACAACTATAGATTTTGCATGCCTGGTTTACTTCTGTATTTTTGATTCTCTCTTGCTTCAGTCAAAATAAGCAGAAAAAAACAGAATACGAAAGAAATTAAGTAAAGAACAATTACATAACACAAACTGCAATTAAAAATAACTTTTAAAGATCAGTAACCATTCCCAATGCTTGGAATGTTTTACATCCTTCGTTAAAAAAAGGAAACACCTCGTAGAAATCTCCCTGACCTACTACCTATCAAGCATATGCGACAAAACATTTTAACCCACCCGAATTAACAGTAACAAATCCATAAGTCCAATTATACATAAAGAACCTAGTCCCTCTGGAAGCAAATATTTTAAAATGGAAATTAAATGAAAAAAAGTAACTTCAACCTAAACAACAGGATAGAGAATAACGATGAAAGATAAAACAAATGTCTGAATAATACCTACAAAAAATTCCAAATATCAGTTATCCAAGAAAATAAAATTCCTGTTGGTCCCTTGAGGTATATTCCTTGCTAAATCCCGCTTTCGTAGTTGCTTTTAACGAAACGAAAAGCTCAGTGTATTTTGAGGAGTCTGCAGCAAACCCATTTTGAAATATCCTTTACACGCTTTGCTGTATAACCATTGTTGTTTCTTTCCATTATTATGTAGGAGGATAAACATAATTTAAAATGTGTCTTTTTGATCCTTTGTATTTTGGATGATTACTGGCATAGGATGAGAATAAAATTTGTTCTAAGCATCAATAATGAAAAAACACCTCTCAGACTATTATGTGATTGTTATTTATTTATTTATTTTATTAAGAACCCCAATTTCAGGTATACTTATAAAGGAAGAAAATGAAAAGTTTAAATGGTACTCCAACCTATATTATATATATATATATATATATATATATATAATATATATATATATATATATATATTATATATATTATAATTAAAAATATATATATATATATAATATATATATATATATGTATAGATATATACATATATATGTATATATATATATATATCTATATATATATATATATATATATATATGAGTATATATAGTGGATGTTGGATATATATATATATATATATATATATATATGGAGTACCATTTTACAGTTGGATTGGTTGGTGGACTTTAAGCTGAGGGCCGATCCAAAGATCTAGCAAACGTGAGCCTCGATCCGGCTATTAAGCCAGCATGGTGCTTGGACCTTCCAAATATGGCCGGCTGGGTCATCATATTATCCCAATGCTGTTGTGTGACTTACAAAGATATATATACAATAGTATATATGTAGTATATATATACATACATGCATACATAAAATGAAGACCACGAACTGCTTAGTACTTGGCATCGAGAGCTACACTAGCACCAATAGTACTTTCATCGGTGTGGGAATAAAAGATCTCCCAAAACTTGTCAGTTTGTGCACTGAATTATCACTTATTATCAATGTCATAAAAAACTATATACAGCTCCACAGAGAGCACAGTAAAACAAATACAAAAGAAAAAAACTATTATCCTATGAGACCACGATTTTTTTCATACAGCGATTGAAATGATATAAAAAGATGTTTTTCAAAACCAGCCATGTAAGAAAAAAACAGTATCTGTTTGATTTATGAACGCTGAGTGTAACACACACTCACACACACACACACACATATATGTATTATATATATAATAAATATATATTATATTATATGATAAATATATATATAAGATATATAATATATTAAATATAAATATATAATATATATATATATATGAGATATATGTATAAAATATATTATATTAGAGATTAATTAATAATGCATATATTAATATATATTTATATAATCTAGATATATATATATATATCGGAATATAATATATATATGATTTAAATATATAGATATATATATATATATATATTATATATATATACATATAAAGAGAACAGAGTATGGTTATGAAGAAAGTAAAAGAGTGAATTACAAAAATCGTTGGCCTATCCTTCAAGGCACTCTCAACCTAACTGAATCGAACAGAATATAAGATAGAAAGGACCCCATCTAATGTACTGGAATTTTACAACAAAAGTTCATCTCCAGAATAGGAACGGCTGACTTAACCGAGGTACATATATATATATATATATATATATATATATATATATATATATATATATATATATATATATATGTCTATCACATTACCGTGATTCATATACATATATCGAACTACAAATGTCCTTTGTTTAATATCTAATTCGCTCTACCTCGGAATTAATATATTTTCATATATGTTTAACCGAGGGGGGAATTTTGGGGGAATTATTAAGCGATAATAGAATTGGCGATCGACCGGCGTGAACCAGCGACCGTCTCAATTCCAGGACAGGCAGTGAAGCCCCAGACCAACCCCGCCACCGCAAGAGATGTAAGGATATGCCGCCTCCCACCTCAAATACCTGCCGCGCAATAGGTATTTTTTGTTTTGGGAGACTGCATACAGCCCATCTCGTTCTCGGTTGCGTCGTAGTGGTCTGGGGCTTCACTGCCTATCCTGGAATTGAGAGGTCGCTGGTTCGCGCCTGTCGATCGCCAATTCTATTATCACTTAATAAATTCCCCCCCCTCGGTAAACATATATGAAAAATTATATTAATTCCGAGGTAGAGCAAATTAGATATTACAGGACATTTGTAGTTCGATATATGTATATGAATCACGGTAATGTGATAGACTTATATAATGACTACGTGCGGGCAAAAGCACTACCACGCAACCGAGAACGAGATGGGCTGTATGCAGTCTCCAAAACAAAAAATACCTATGCGCGGCAGGTATTTGAGGTGGGAGGCGGCATATACTTATATCTCTTGCGGTGGCGGGGTGGTATGGGGCTTCACCTGCCTGTTCCTGGAATTGAGAGGTCGCTGGTTCGCGCCCTGTCGATCGCAATTCTATTATCGCTTAATAAATTCCCCCTCGGTTAAACATATATGAAAATATATGATTCCGAGGTAGAGCGAATTAGATATTAAAGGACATTTGTAGTTCGATATATATAATATATATATATATATATTATATATATATATATATATATATAAATAAAAAAAACACTAACAAAGAATTACTGAAAATCTATCTCTATTCAATGTAACTGTAATTCTTTTCAAATAATAAAACTACAAGTAATCACACGTAACATTATTTATAAAACCTTATGTATAGACCGGTTTGATTATAGGAGTGGACCAAAACCATCATGTTTTTCTTTTGTACCAAAAATCATAAAACTATGGATTCGTTTTTGTAATGTTTTTGTTCGCTCACCGAGGATTTAGCAAGTCTTGGCAAAATAAGCAAGCGTCTCATTATTAGTGCTTAAAAGGCATATCATTTACCGTTTAACAATGCATCAAATGTTGCTAGCTTTACTTTTCCATTATACTAATAGACCCACTGTCCCAAAAGGGAACAGAAAAAAATCATAATCTAGTGATTAAGAAAGCTACGATGCAATCGTTCACTCAGCTAGCTGCTTGCTTATTTGGATTTTTTATTTTCTTTTGGTGATGAAATTCCATAATTATATGTCAAAATATAAATTCTAATTACCTAGTCGTTTTATGCCTTGGTAAATGTACCCATATATTTTCTCTAAGAAAAACAATTACTTGGCTGTGAGCACAATGTAAAGACTGGGAACAAGATGATTTCAAAAACGTTAGAGGGGCTTAATTTTCAGTTTAGTTGTATTAGCATAGATTCGATTTCATTATCACCAATGCAGTTATGTTCTTCATTGTTAGAGCTGTCTCAATTAGGGATCATTCATTTTATGCGCCAAAATACCACTCGTTATTGCTTGTAGGCATAAAGGGTTAACCTGAGTTTTACAATGAAACTTGATGGATTCAAAAGAATTGAATATATAAGTTATTTTTATCTACATAACTAAGGTAAAAGAGTAATGGCATTTGATCTATTTTGGCAGCTGGCGAGAGTCATCTAAAGCGCCAAGGGGTGCAAAAATAACTGAACGTTTGACAGCTCTGCTTACTGAACTGGTTTTTTCTCACGTCATAAACATTTACTCATAAAAAATACATTTATTTCAAGAATTCTGTTCACGTATCATAAAATGAATAAATTTTGCCTAAAGGAATCTTCTTCAGTTAAATTTTTAAAAATTAAATTGTAACCGTAAAATTCCTTGCATAATGAAACCGCTCTTGAGATTAATGGAACTCTTTGGAATATTCGGGAATTTTTCCTAATAAACACCTAAATGTATAAACAAGAGGTAGATTTTCACACAGTTTTGGCACAAATTATATACCGGACAACAGTGATTCTTCTACTAACATAACAGAACCTCAAGACACTCGCCAGTCAGTGTCTTCAGAAAGCTATTTTAAGGAATCGGCCTCCAAATATTTGAAATTTGTGCAATATCACAAAGAAAAATTGAATTGGGATTCGTAGGATTATAATACCAAGCTGTAATATATTCTCTAGAAACCTCTTAGAATTTGCATTAATTAATAAAAAAATAAATATAAATTCCCTTGAAGGCAGTTAAAGGGAGACTAAAGATTACCAGTAAAGACTTGTCCGTGCTTTAACCTCGCCTGAAGATCAAAATCAAAAAGTAATGACGTTGTATGCCTTAAATAGGGTTTATCCTCCTTCAAAATCAGTTTTAATTCCCATTAATCATTTATATATATATATATATATATATATATATATATATATATATATATAATATATATATATATATATATATATATTATATATAATATATATATATTATATATATATATATATATGTGTGTGTGTGTGTGTGTGTGTGTGTGTGTGTGTGTGTGTGTAAATATATATATAATATATATATATATATATATATATATATATATATATATATATATATTAATATATACGTATATATATATATATATATATATATATATATATATATATATATATATATGTATGTATACACACACACACACACTACCTGACCAACCCAAGGTACTGCCAAGGAAGTCTCTGATTACAACTGATAAAATCTCTCTCTCTCTCTCTCTCTCTCTCTCTCTCTCTCTCTCTCATTCCTGTTTCAGATAAGTTGCTTCTCACACCAACGTTTTCCCCCTTCCTACTGGGCTGAGCTTGGACTTTAGGAATGTCACTATTCATCTCAGTAACCTCCAAAACTATGGATTAGACGCCAGTATCTGTTGTTTTCAGTTATATCTACGTTACCCCCTCCCAGCCCTTTCTCAACCCCGCGCCCTATCATGCCTTAACATGGATTTTGAAGGGCAATCTGGGAATGTCAACAATTAATCTTAGCAATAATTCTTCATTCTTACATCACCCCATTTTCACCTTCTTTCCAACCCCGTCCCAATTGGGGCATCTGAACATAAAAGGTACTGGAAGTGTCCCTATTCTTCTCAGCAACCTTGAAAATTATGGTTTAAACACTAATATCTGTCGTTTTGGTTATTTTTACATTTCATCCCTTCCCACCTTCTTCTCACACCCTCCCAATCGGTGCTGAACTTGGACTTAACAGGCATCCTGGAGTGTCACTATTCATCTCAGCAATCTAGAAAACTATGGATTAGACACTAATATCTGTTGTTTTCTGTAAGTTTTACATAATCCCCCCTTCCCACATAACCTCCCCCTTTTGGTGCCAGTGATGAGTTAACCCTACTGTGTTCTTTCCATATGGTAAGTATTAGCATAAAAAGTTTTGGTTGAAATTGCTCAGTGCATTTCAAAGTGTATGTGGACATACACGTACACACACACATATGTACATCTTACCATCTACTTATATATATATATATATATATATATATATAATATATATATATATATATATATATATATTTGGAGGAGAGATACCAAAAGGGTAAGTGGTACCCATACTGAGTCTGTCAATGCCAACTGACAACATAAAAAAGCAAAGAATGCAATGGACTCGGAGGAAAAGGCTGATGTCAAAGAAATCAGGTCCTATAAAATCTGAAGGCTGATGAAAATTAACGAGCAATTATAAGCTTCCAATGCCATATTATGACATTGAAGAATACAGGAAAGAATTACTAACAACAAATAGCTCCTCAGTGGCGTGGTCGGTTGGTCTTGGCCTGCCACCTCAGTGGCCGCGAGTCAATTCTCGGGCATTTCCATTGAGGGGTCAGAGATGTATATTTCTGTTGATAAAAGTTTACTCTCGACGTGATTCGGAAATCATGTAAAGCCTGTTATGAACCCAGAGAGGTCTGCCCAGGTTCAATATTAAATAAACAAAAAGAATTCAACACCAACAGTTGAAACTGGGGATACGAATATAGAAAGATACACAAACAGAACAAAGGTTCATTTACAAGCTTACTAACAAGATAAATGCAGAATGTTCCTCCTATTTGCATAACAAAAGTAAAATCTTACACTTTCATGACTGGGGAAACAGTGAGCCTATGAAAAAATACTTGCTGGCTAGTTTTTCAGCTGTCGGAAATCAATGCTCGAAGCGATGGCTTCACAAAAAGAGAAACTGTAACTTCAGACGTCTTCTTGACTCCGTATTGCAGAAAACAATGTCTACTCTTGATGCTCAAGGGGGGCAGGAACTCCTCGAAACCTCTTGTAGAACATTTCTTCTCTGAAGGCTTGCTCAACGCGCGAAATACTTATGTCGTTTCTCGTCTAAACTAACGGACGACTTGACCTGAATCCGACCAAAACTCTCGTACACCTTCTCTTATCCTTCGTCTGTTCCTTCTTCTCTTATCT
Organism: Macrobrachium nipponense; assembly: GCF_015104395.2. Classification (NCBI taxonomy): domain Eukaryota; kingdom Metazoa; phylum Arthropoda; class Malacostraca; order Decapoda; family Palaemonidae; genus Macrobrachium; species Macrobrachium nipponense. Next base: position 60,734,844 of record NC_087212.1, on the reverse strand, counting down.
CTCTGATGATCCGATCTCTTGATCTCTGCTGGTCTCTCACTGATGATCTCTCCTACTTTGTCAGTCGTATATATATGGCGGCCTGGGGGCGGGGCCTACCAGCGAACGTCACAGGCTCGAGATAACCGGAACCTCTTAGAAGGATCTCGACAGAATATTTGCATCAGAAATCACAGCGTTTCTCACGGACCCGTCGGCACCTGTTTCGTTCCACAACACGCCTGGCGATTCTAGAACAATCATGAGAACAGGCGCCTCCAACACGTGCACGAATGCCTCCTTGCTGCAGACCTACTTGAAGAAAAATGCAATTTCCTTTCTTTTAATATGTTTTACTTCGCTATAGAGCGATTACCATGACATGTTCCCCCAAAAGAAAAAAAAATTAAATCAAACTGATTTTATTTTTTTCTAAAGAGAAACGAGAATCAAACAGCGGAGGGGAATTCTGCATAAAACTTAATCCAGTCAAACACGAAACACTTCTCATTCACTCACCACTCGTGCCAAAGCAGAAAAACAGTTATCAGGCTACTCATTCTGAAAAATCTGTAGAGAGGCTATCAGCTATAACATTATCCTTTCCTCTTAATTTTTCGTTTTCTGAACTCTGATCAAAACTTAGAAATACAAAAACAACTCTTGCATTTTTCTCAAAACTAATTGCTCTCTGTACACTGTTATTACAACAAAGGCGGTGGCCAGGCACGGGGTGTTCATTTATATTCTGAAGCAAGTTTACATGCATCCACATTTGCTCTACTCTTACCCATATCAATCGAATAATTTGGATTTCCCCTCTCCTCTGAAATTGAAAAAGGACCTTCGTTCGAACTTATAAGATAAAGAGGGACCTTCTTTCTGGACTAATACTAAAACTTTATCTCCTACACAGAGATGTCTCTCTTTCGCTCTAAGATCATGTTTCCGTTTAGTTTCCCCTTGACTCTCACTCTCGTCCTCCTATGCTAGTTGCCAAGCATCTCTTAGATTGCTTTTATAATACTCTAGGTTAGTTATGTAGTCTTCTCTACCTTCTTAGAGCATTAAATTACACTTCAACGTTTCCAAAGGACCTTTAGCGGTGTGCCCGAAAACAAAAGGTAACTTTTCTTCAAAGTTATTACACAGTTTTCGTAAACAACTCTTTAAAGTTTGTTGAAACCGCTCCACAATGCCTTGTGATTCAGGATAATAAGGTATGGTAGTTACGAGTTTAATGACTAACTCTTTCATTCTATCTCTGAAATATTTGGATACAAAATTACTACCATTATCACTCTGTATAGTACAAGGCAGACCAAACTTAGAAAAATAATCTAACAATCGTTTAACTACGGTCCATGCGCTACAGCTTCATACGGGTTATCTCCTCTGGTAGCGGGTAGTCTATCAATGATTGTCAACAGATAATATATTCCCTCCCTTATTTCTAGGGCAACGGCCCGACCATATCGATACCTACATTCTCAAAAGGTTGCCCTTCGCCCACCGAACGGATTATTACACAACAGAGCTCTTGGAATTCCTTGATTCGGTTTCCCAGCAATTGGCATTCATGACAGCTTAAAACATACCGTTTTTTTTCTCTTTACGTCATCTTCATTTTAGGCAAAAGTACGCCCTAATAATACACTTGAAAGTTTTATTTACTCCCAAATGTCCTTGCTCATCATGTGCTAACTTCAAAACTAGCTCATGAAGCTTCCTAGGAACCACTAATTGTTCAGTGATTTCCTCTTTACTACCTGACTTAGGACGAACATAACGACCCAAAACTTTGTCCTTTAAACAAAACGTTTCCTTACACACATTATCGAGATCATCATCCACCTCCCATTAAAAAATTCGGGTTAGTGTCTCATCCTCTCTCTGAAACTTGACTAGCTCATCCTTATTCAAAAGGTTAGTGCCTAATTCATCACCATAACTATTACTTGATTCTATGACATCGACTACATTACTCTTGACAGCTACACCTTCCCCTTGGCTATCACTGTCACCAACAGAGTCAGGTCTCTCAGCCACACTCATGCTGAGATCACCCTCGCCACCTCTATCACACTCGTTCGAATCCACGAACTTACTCTTATTCAAATCCACGAACTCACTCTCGTTCGAATCCACGAACTTACACTTATTCAAATCCACGAACTTACTCTCGTTCGAATCCACGAACTCACTCTCATTCGAATCCACGAACTTACTCTCGTTCGAATCCACGAACTAACTCTCGTTCAAATCCACGAACAAATTATGATCGTAGTCTATGTCAGTATCTAAACCTGACCTAGTTACTACCATTTCAGGCACTGGAATCTCACACACAAGAGGATGCATATTCTTGGATAAAGCTAAATCATTACCGAAAATAATGTCAACGGAATCAACGGGCAAACTGTCAACAACTGCAAGTTTCACTTCTCCTGACACTACCTGACTTTCTAAATTCAACTTCAACAAAGGACAAAGAACACAAGTGTTAGGAAATCCACCTAACATGACTTTTTCTTCCAAATTGATTTCTGGCGTGTTTGGCACACTCTCTCTCCTAATCAGTAAGACAGCAGTACCTGTGTCTTGTAACAAGACTACTTCTCTCGAACCTACTGACAGAAATTCACCAAAAAATTTCCTAGTTTCTCTCATCACATCATTCCTACTGGTACAAAAGGTTAACTAGAGACACTGGTTTCTTACCGTCCTTCCTTTCTACTGCACAATTTCTCACTAAATGCCCTTTCCCATTACATCGGAAACAAGTTAATTCTAAGCCACTAGATGCCACTTTACTCTTACAAACCTTAGACGTATGACCAGGTTTTCCGCATGTATAACAGGAATAGTCACTTTTACTCGCATTGCTATTACTAGAACTGAAACTTTTACTGCTTTGTACTCTACCAGATGATTGGTATTTTAGTTTCTTACTGACATTTAGATTATGAGTCAAACTATATTCGTCTGCTAGCCTAATTGCTCCTGCAAAAGATACTTCTTCAAACCATCAAAATCCTCGACTTTAGCAGAAGTTAACCAATCAAAAAACAGCCTTTCTAACTTCTTACCATATTCTACATATGTAATATTCTCATCCTTTTCCAAACTTCAAAATTTCTTAGGGTACGCCTCCAATACTAACCTCTACGCGCTAAGAACAGTTTCTTTCACAATATAATCGTCACATTCCTCCTTAGACATGCAACTATACACAGTAAGTGGCCTACCACTCAAAACTGACTGTAAATATAGAGTCCACATTTCTTTAAGAGAACCTACTCTTTCCATTAACTTCTCAAAACACATGAAATATGTCGTTACATCTTTCTCATCAAACTTTGGTACTAATTTCAGCACTGCAACTCATACCTTCAACCTATCAGCCGTTCATTTTCGTTCTCAACCTGTCTGACTGTTGAACTAGTATTTTGGCCTTAACCAAGGATTATTTTCCAACTCCATGCATACGTTCTTTCTCCCTTTTTCTCCTTCTGCATTACCGAACCATTCCTTCCTCTCTTGCTTGCTGCATTTTTTCAACATTATTTTTTCTCTCTTGGCTGCATTTTCCATTGCGTTCTCCTCTCTGTTTCTCTTGCTGCATTTCTCTCTGCTGTGCTCTTTCATCTCTCTCTCAGCCGTTCTTTCACCTCTCTCATACTTTTCTCTTTCTTTCTTTTCAACATACTCACGGAGATCATTCCCCTCTAGACCTAGAAGCTTACCAGACTCAATAAACTCTTTCACCATCTCACTCATTCTGGCTCTTGCTATATTCTCCCTGTTTCAATCTGTTACAGTGCCAAATAGCCTAGCAAGGTCGCCACTATGTTACGAACCCTAGAGGTCCACCCCAGGTTCGATATTAAATAAACAAAAAGAAAACAAAACAAACACCAACAGTTGAAACTGGGGATAAGAATATAGAAAGATACACAAACAGAACAAAGGATTTATTTACAAGCTTACTAACAAAGATAAATGCAGAATGGTTTCTCCTCATTTGCATAACAAAAGTAAAATCTTACGCTTCATGACTGGGGAAACAGTGAGCCTATGAAAATACTTGCTGGCTAGTTTTTCAGCTGTCTGAAATCAATGCTCAAAGTGATGGCTGCACAAAGGGAGAACTGTAACTTCAGCCGTCTTCTTGACTCCGTATTGCAGAAAGCAATGTCTACTCTTGATACTCGAAGGGCAGGAACTCCTCGAAACCTCTTGTAGAACGTTTCTTCTCTGAAGGCTTGCTCAACGTCGAAATACCGGTCATTCTCTCTCTAACTGGACAACTTGACACGAATCCGACCACACTCTCGTACGCCTTCTCTTATCCTTCGTCTGTTCCTTCTTCTCTTATTTCTCTCTGATGATCTGATCTCTGATATCTGCTGGTCTCTCACTGATGATCTCCTACTTCGTCAGTTGTATATATACGGCGGCCTGGGGGCGGGGCCTACCAGCGAATGTCACAGGCTCCCGAGATGACCGGAACGTCTTAGAAGGATCTCGATGGAATATTGCATCAGAAATCGCGGCGTTTCTGACGACACATCGGCGCCTGTTGCATCCCACAACACGCCTGGCGATTCTAGAACAATCATGAGAACAGGCGCCTCCACGTGTGAGAATGCCTCCTGCTGCAGACCTACTTGAAGAAAATGCATTTTCTTTTCTTTTAATATGTTTTACTTCGCTAGACCGATTACCAAGACAAAGCTGTTCGTCCCGTTGCTGAATAACCACAGGTTCCATGCAACGTAAAAACACCATACAAACAAACAAACTACAAACATTAACAAACACTACAAGAATTAAAAGTGTCTATACAAAGTGGTCCAGAAATAGATACAACCGTTCTAATATTCATGTAAAATAATACCGTGGAAAATTACAAATCGAAAGAACAATTTCCACTTTCAAAAATAAGTAAATTGCTAAGTTACGAAATAAAATAGAATTCGATGAGTGAGGGTTTTTCTCGCATAAAAAAAATGTAAAATCAGCACTAGAAATAAATACTACAGCCTCTTCAAGAATCAAGAACCATGGTAAGATAACTGGTACCATCGTCTAAGGAATGAGAACGACTTCATAGATTTTCTTAAAGTAGGTTTGTTAAAAAACAACTTGACAAGTAGAATTTTTAAAAACAGTATCTGAATTAATATTTCCCACGCAGAAACTGTAAAACACGAAAAGAACTCCCCTCTTGTAATCAAAGAAAGGGCTGAGCAGTTGACACTAGGTGAATAAGACAAAGATGACAAGAGCGATAATATTAAATTTATAATCAAATCAGAGAACAATCACACAAGAAGTTAAAATGCAGCAAAATTAAGCAATTATTACTGGTACTGGAAACTACTAAGACATGGAAATGTTTGCCTTCTCCAGCGTTGCCTCCAGAACGTTCAACAATAATAACGAGAAAAGTTTCGCATTCAAGAACAATAATATCACAGTTAAAGAGGAGCGACTCCAACGTTATAATTTGCCAGAGACAAAAGTCAAAATATAAACTCACACAAGTAACTACCAGCAACAATACAAATACAATGAAGGTAAAATTGCTAAATATCAAAACATATATTAGAGATATCGAAAGAGTATAATGGTCAAATCGAATTTCAATCTCAAAATTGATCCTTTACTCAAGAGCCTTGGTGGAGGTTTAAGGAATAAACAAACATTCGCAGCAGGTAAATATGCCAAGGTCTCTTGTAAACCACCTTAAAGTTAACAGTCTTGAAAATCTTACATTCATATCAAAATCAATTTTAAACTCACAGAACACAAAATTGCATTCAAATTTCAAACCCATAAGCAACAGATTAATAAAAAGGAACGTTTAATAGTGCTGTCCTAAAATACAGTTTAAATATCAAATTAATCACTTTAGAAACGGTCACACGGAAGAGAACGTAGTCCCAAAGATACAGAGAAAATGTAAAACCATCAAATGGTTTCGATGTGCACGGTTACCTGAGCTTCGAGTGATACGTACTTTGAATTCAACACTTGTGAATTCCAAAGCCACTCCAAATATAGATTAAAACATTTGAAATGTACGCTGAAAGGAAAGTGGAAACCTGATGTGAATCAATCAATTTACAAAAATATGATACCAAGTAAATTAGCAAAAGTTATTCTTTTGTACATGCTCTAACTAATCTATAAGCAGCAGTTAAGTATAACTGATATATTGTTAGCCTAATTATCATTCAGTTACTTAAACCAAGTTCTTAAACACAAGGAAAAACCGAACGATAAAACTTTCATCTAAATAAGATGCATGATTAGTATTTATGGTACTATACAGTTTTGCAAACAAATTGAGCTGCTCACAAGTGTGCAGCGTATCCTGGTTATAGTCAGTCTCTGAGGGTTCATGGCTGCGACAAGAAAGATGTACATATCATATCTGTCAGCCCGTAAAGTCTAATTAATCAAGAAAAGTCATTGACTTCCAATCCTGAGATCTTTACTTGATCCCCCCACCCCCACCCCCACCAAAGAAAAATCAAGACTTTGGATACTGAAGTTCCACACAAAGATAAGGGAATTAAGTTATGTAGAGCCTGATATGCTTAACGGTAGTAATAGGTTGGCATTTATGTCCTAAATCAGTGCGCGATGTCCGCCCTTGAAAACTGAATTGATTATGCTTGTCAATAATCAATTTTAATGAAATGTTAGAGCCTCTTTCTTCCTTGAATCAGTTCGTTGCTTTAGAATAACGATAAAAATATCTCTTTTTAACTCAAGTTGTGGAGGTTTGTCAGTTTATTCATAAGTTACACTTATGTCAGTTTTAAAGTTATTACAGTGACTGTACTATGCCAGAAATTCAGTAGGCCAACGATTTAAGGTCAAGCAACAAGAAAAACGAAATAACTGAGCATAATAATCTGAAATCACAATATATGAATAAGAGATTCTCAGCAGATGACATTATTAAGTATACGATCAGTGGATCTGGGTTTACAAAGATTTGTTTCCTAAAAAATACTTAGTCTCCTGGCATGTCCACTTACAAGGCACTTAATGGGATGTCCTGATTTCAGAACAGAGGCTGTACTTTTGGTTTAAGCCGGAGATGTGACCATTTCCTCGTGGATATAAGAATTTTCCAGTTAAATCGTTCTCCAGCTGTCTTATTAACATTAAAACTTGTCAGAAATGACTGGCATTGTGACGGCATCCGTCAAAAAAGATAGGCAAATAATAAATAAAATAAATTAAATTGCCTAGTTTGTTCATTATCTTCTTTACCCTAAAACTACCCATGAATATCTGAATATAAAAACAGATATGGCTCACACAGATTTATTTTCGTGTAGCTGGATTATTCCGAGACCCTAAGGCAATAAAGCTTTGCAACGACAGAGACAAAGTTATAATGACGTGATTCTTCGAAGCGATCGCATTTTTCAGCTTTGTCCATCACATCCATTTTATTTTTACAAAGCTATATCACCGTCTTATCTATCTCATCGAAAATTGTTTTTTGATAAACTATTTTTATTAGTTTTAACTAAGGGACTTCCTCTAATGCTCTCCCAGTGAAAAGAACGATTCTAATATTCAGTCCGATAAAAATTGCCTTAACATCCTTTTTTTACTATACGTAGCCTCGAGTTTTCTCCCTTAACCTAAAGTGATGCAATTTAGAAGAAAAGAAAAACCTATAAACCCCACGCAAATAAAATACACGATGACACAATCATAAGTTTATTTTTTCTAGCACATCTCAATGTTTACACAAGTATTCTGGTGTAGATTTGTATTATTTCCCAACAACATGGGAAATAATATTCACAGTTGACTAATGCAAAAAGCTGCGCATTTAAGAAAGAAATGGATGAGGGAAATATGTTCAAAGTATCATACACCCTGAAAGGTAAACTTATTGTTGATGAACGCACAGTGGCACTGTAATTGTCAACTGTGTAGCTTTTTTGGCATTATGAGCATGGACTCGCATGCTAAATGGATTTTTTAGTATACTTTATGATGTTTGCATGTTTGTTTTGGGTTTTAAAGCCTAAATAAGGGTATTTACTTCTATCGATAAAAGCTAAACGCCTCTCTCTCTCTCTCTCTTCTCTCTCTCTCCTCTCTCTCTCTCTCTCTCTCGCTCTCTCTCTCTCTCTCTCTCTCTCTCTCTGTATGTGATGCGTGCGTGTGTGTGTGTGTGTGTGCTGTGTGTGTGTGTGTGAAGCAGAAAGCTCATCTAAGACTTTTGTGGATGAAAATAACGAATCTTAAAATATGTATTAAATGTTCTGTATTAGCAAAAGCAAGACTAAAGTATTAGAAGTAGTATTATTAGTAGGATGCAAAGAAGTGATCCACAGACGTGAAGCAACGAAGATAACAGGATATGAGCAAAAAACTGGAAGAATACTGTCTATAAAAGGAAAAGTAGTAATGTATGAAAATAAGATCCATTTTTTTCTCTTAGGAAGTAAAGTTTGAATGTTTAATATATATGAAATAAAAAAAAATGTGAAAGCTGAAGAGATGCATTGCGCAATTGCTTACGCTTTTTATGTAGAGCTTAAAAGATTTGAAAGTCAGAAAACATGGCGATGGACTGAGTAGTAAAATGTTTACTCAGGTAAAATATATGATATATATATATATATATATATATATATATATATATATATATACATATATATATTTCACTGAATTTGGAGATGGTCAGGGCACGTGGAAAGAATGGAGGAGATAGATTTGTGAAAACTGTAAAATTTCGAAAGTTTTAGCAGAAAGGAAAAGAATAAAACTTACAAATGGTTCCAAAAAATAACGAGAAAGGTAAGGTAGAGAAGCTTGAGAGTGCCTGAAAGCCACAGTGTTGTGTTTGCCACAATGCCGAAAGCCTTGTGTGCAAGTGAAGTGCTGAGGAACTTTTTTGCTCAGGTTCAACAATGAAAATATGAATTGGCAGTGTTTATCTCGTCGTTTATCGGGAGCCACTCCCTGTTAGGGCAAATAGCCTAATGTTCCAAATTTACACTAAATATTCATAAGGTTTTTTTTTACATTAAATATGAATGCATTCGGGCATTCTTATTTGGATAAAATTAACCTTGTACTTTATGACAAACTGTATTACAGCATGCATGAAAGCATAAGATATTTACTGCTTTCCGGACCACTGATTTCGTTGTCATGGCTGTTGACTTCAATTTAAATGTGTTACTGTCATTTTCTTTCCTGCTTTTATCAACAGGATACCTCTCTCGATGGGTCTCCTGGTCAGGAACTGCCGCTACACCCCCTGGGTCACCTTCTAGGGCATCACCCAACGAGGGTATCTCGCTTTCCCCCCAACCACCACGGGCTTTCCAACCAAGATCAAGGGCGTCTTCCAAAGCTTCCAATATGTCTGAAAAGCCACCTGTTACGGTGAGTGAAAACTCTTCTAGAATGGAGTTCGTCATTTAAAAAGAAATTCTAGTAAACATAGTAAAAGATTTCGTTTCCCTTCATAAAAGTACCAAATAATTTTCGATGTTTTGTGAACATAAAGCTCATTTCTGTGATGAAACCCACCTCCTAAGATGTAGCTATACAAAACGTATATTTGATTTGAAATGAATGAATGCAATAAAATACTTAAAATGCATTAAACTGCCTGTGTACGATTTCTTGTCCCTATAAGAAATGTAGGCTATAATGCTGCCAAACTTCCAAAGAATCAAAATTCATAAAGGTTTCACTGATACAATATTCTAATTTTTCTTTTAGACATACTACGAACTCATTAAATTTGATTTCCCTTTGTATAAAACCCCTTCTCTCTGTCAATTGCCTCATCTCTCTTTTTCCTCATTATTCTTGTTATTTACTTGCAAGGTTCCACAAACATCCGTGAGTATTCTTTAAAACAATGTAGATAATTTAGTACCTCATATGTATTTCATTTATCAAAATCCATTTCTTCCTTGCTACACTGCCCTTTCAACTAGGCACAACAAGCCCTCGTAGACGTTATACCTTTATGCAACGTCCTAATACCTGCTTCTACTTTTTCAAATACATTTTTTTTCACTACGGGTATATTGCAATATTTTAATCCATCCTTACCTTCTTGTTTTTCCAAAAAAATTAATCATAAAAGACATGAAATTGCACGTTCTTGAGTACAATATTGTTTTTCTTTCTTACAATGCACGCCATTTCTCTTTTTTAGAGATAAGTAGACTAATTTGGAAAGATGGCTGTGATCAAACTATTACTTTTGTATGAATAGTAACTAATGGATAAATTAATATGAAATATACTTTTTACATTACTCCTAATCGTAATAAAAAATTTTATCGCATATAAAACTATCCGCGAGATATTATATTTGTGCGTCGTGGTGCGATATATTGGTTATATATAATATGTATATATATATATACTATATATATATAATAATATTAATATATATATAATATATATATATATATACTCTAATTTCACTGGAAATGTTGTACTTGGTCTCACCTTAACTCAAAGTCAGCTCGAATTCTTTGTTTGTACAAGAAAATTCAAGTAGATTTCAAAATAGTATTATTTTCGCCAATTCCTAATAAATAAAAATACTCCACGAACATGGAGTACATGAAACTGCACCATATCAAAAAATTTCGGAGAGTTAACAAGAGAAAATAACAGTTTCTCAATTACGTGCTTCTGAGTAAAAATGTGCAACTTAGTCTCAGGAATTGTACAACCACCTCCAACTGAAACATGATTTCTCTCTACGTAAGTGAACGAAGTCCTCTTTTAGTAATGAAATAATCTAGTTATATTTCAGTAAGGAAACTCGAAAAACTACCAATATGTCGTATCTAGAAACAAATAAAACTAAATAAATATTCATTATATACCTCTTAATAAAACATTCCATGTGGTAACTACATACTGTCCACTCTTGCAGTTACCGGGTGATAAGCATCTGTAATTCTTCCTTTACAAAGACCCCATTACATTTCAAAATTTTTTCATTATTCTGGAGCCACATTACTAACTTACATTATTCTTCCATATTAACCTTATGCACTAAACTAACATAACTGAAACACACGTCTTTACTCTGCGGGAACATTATGAACGTTGACGTTCAAGTAAATCTTTAACGAAACTAAACTTAGCCTGAACAATTGACAACCTCACTTCCATATTAAGCAGAGAAATTAGATGAACTTGGATGAAAAAAACACAGACAAACAAAATGAAAAAAATACCAAAAAGTCCCTTTACATGAGGCCGCCATACGGTTTTTGCTCACTAATCCCAATAAAGGTACAATAAAAACTACCCAAGATGTGATTCCCATTACAGGAATCAGGAATTAGTGTTTGGTAGTGGTAATAACTAACAATCCTCAACTTTAAAATGTTCCAAATTCTAGTTGACAACAGAAAATAATTTCTAATGGCAATGGCTTGCTTTATATGTAGACAGACACTTCTCCGTAATGAAACATGCTAGGATTCTCAAAAGATGAAATAAAGACGTACACTTCTACATGACCTTTACAATATCAGCAGGCTATTTGCAAGATTGAAGGTGATCATACGTAACGGAGGAAGGGGGAGTTGGCGATGACAGCATATCTCAAGCGCATAGCCAAAAGAAATTTTTTTTAAATGATGCCTACCAATGGTGAAATGAAAAATTGCTATTTTGTAACTAGATATGAAAAATCACAACTCCCATTTATTATTTTAATAATTCAGCAACTACTGTACCCGGAACTCATATGGTAGCTAGGCATTGGCCAGATACTCGTTACAAACCCGGGAGGAAAGTTGAGAGTAATCAACAGAAGCTTGTTATGTTTCCCCTAACAATCCATCGAACCATCAAACGATGACTGTTGCTTTACAGTGACAAATGCTTAGGAAGCGACTGATCCACAGCAGCCCCCACCCCACAGCCGTGGCCCTTTTCAAATATATTCCCAATTAGTACGTCGGGTAACCCGACTGATGTGAAAGCCCCTCTGTGACCATGGAATAACAAAGAGTTACGTCGAGTTCTCCTAATGCAGTGGATGATTCTCCTCTCTCTCTCTCTCTCTCTCGCTTCATCTCTCTCTCTCTCTTCCCAGCGTCATATGCAATGGTGTTATGACGTCAAAGAATGTTTTAAAATCATATCAACATCTCTATCAGCAAATACAATATACAATTATGAATGCAGGTATATCTATAAATACCTACAAATTATAAAACAATCTCTCTCTCTCTCTCCTCTCTCTCTCTCTCTCTCTCTCTCTACTATAATATATATATATATATATATATATATATATATATTTATATATATATATATATATATATATATATATATATATATATATATATATATATAAAGGCGACGTCCTCACACCTTGCAACTGACTACACAAAGTAGCTTTGCAAAGAAACAGCATCACCGCGCTCCCATACAGCTACCGATGACAAATGTATTTGCTGAAGCGGTGTGGCTCAGCTAAGCGTTCCATATGCTCAAATAAGATTTTCAACCACTATAGAATGTATCACTTCCCGCTCTCGGGCAGGGTCTCAGCTGACGCGTCAGGAGGCTAATTGGAGAAGGTTTGTGTAAGGAACCCTTCGCAGAAGGTGGCACCAACAATGGGGACAATAAGTTGATTTTGGATTTCACAAGAACTGAAAACAAGGAAATTATGAAAAGAAAATGCTATACCTTTTCTCTAAGATTCGTAATTTTTTTTACATTAAAGGTGATCATGATACGAGATTTTTTTACATGAGCAACTTTCTGAACTATTATGACTCAACAAAATTAATACTTAACAAGTTACAGGTTTATACTTACAAGTTACATCAATAATATAAAATCATGTCCTTACTTACTCATAAAAAGAATAAATATTGTGGTATGAATAGTATTAATATATATATATATATATATATATATATAATATAATATATATATATACATATATATATACTATGGGGTGTATTTTTATGAGTAAATAAGGACATGATTTTATATTATCGTCTATTTATATTGATAATCAGTTCCCCTCATTACAGTGTGAGTCCCAAGTAAAATCAAAGACAGTTACATACATACGTTAACTACTGAGTCAGGGACGGCGCCGACGTGCAAAAACTTACACAACATTAGTTAGTTGCTTCAGACACCAACATATTCCGCAGACCAAGGAAATCGTTCCCAAAGTGCCGTTACTAAAACTAAATCCATCTTTATACACAGTAAAAATAAGAACTGGTGGCAATTTTGGGAACTCATTTTGAGATTGACTGATTTGTTACTTCTTACTGGCGTCGCAACGACAAGGTTATTGACGCCGTCATTTTGAGAATGTTATTATCACAATCTTACAAAAGTACTTGAAATATTAAAAATCACACACATTTGTATCCAAAACTTGCCAAATAAAAAATGCTTTCAGGACAGACTATTAATTCTATCCGTACGCCCTTCAGTAGGTTTTCATTTGTTGTTCCTTAAGAAGCATGATGACATTTTATTGGAATAATTTCAACAGGTGTTTTATGTTAATGTTGATGTTCGTCTTATTTCCTTTCTCAAAGATAAATGACGTGAAAGACGGTGATTCTAAGATAAATTTCATTAACAGTGCTATGATATATGACTTGATATCTTAATGCACAAAATTTATATTTTATTCTTAAATCTAATTATGACCGATATTTCTTATTCACATTCGTTATATACATGATCACGGTTTATGCCATAACTTCGTCTGCTGTAGTAAATGCACAGATTTAAAGTATATATGTAGAAAAATCCCTTGTTTGGATGCTTTATGATTTTGATTATATCACTTTAAGTCACTTCACATGTAGATAATTTTATTTCTCGCCTCGTCATGGCAAATATTAAAACAATCGATAGTCTCTCACCGAGCCTTTTGAGTTTTTTTCTGTGTAATCTACGGAACTGTTTTATTTCTTTACGGTACAAATTATGTCTGATATGAAAAACATGGCAAACGACTTCGATCCTCAGATACGGATCATTTACTTTAAACGATATCTAAGATCGTTTATTATTTGTTTACAAATTCAGTACTTTTCATTCACAGTATCCTCTCGTGCCCAAACTGCCGGTACCACCCCTAGGCCACACCCTTTCCTGGTACCTTACCCATATGAAACCTGTTCTCAGCCAAGAAGAATACCAGGAAACGATGAAGATCGTCGAAGAGTTCGGCAAGCCAGGAGGATTTGGGGAGAAAATTCAAGAAGAACTTATCAAAAGGCATGACTCGATGGATAACTGGGTAAGTTAATTCCTGCAATATTACCTCATCTACGAACCCTAATATATGTAGTATTAAAAGGCGAGAGGATAGATAAATATAAAGTTATATCTTCGCCTGATCTTTTAGAAACTCAAATTTCAAACTTAATACCAGGTAGACTTTTTAAACATTACACTAAAAGCCGTTGTCTTAGAGTACGAATAGTCCATAAGTCTGAAAATGTTTTTGTGAGAGTCAACTTTTTACCGAACAGATTGATTTAATCCTAAGAAACCCTTCTGGGTAATTCAATTTAACAATGCATACGTTTTACTTTACCACTGTTTTTTTATGGAATGTTAATATGTTCATGGAATATAACATGTTACCAAGGCAACCTACACTGACATGGACCTTCCAGTTCCTAACAAGTTTTCCTTGTTTGCGTCAACTTTGAACAGGAAATATGTTCTGATATTCGATCGAAGGTTATCCTAGGCGGATTTTTATATGCCGGTGCAAATCTGCTTACGTATTGTTACTTTCTTGACCCTTTCGTATGTGGATAGCTTGCCGTTATAAAGAAATATTTGTTTGATTGTTTTACTAATAGCTAAAAGCCCTTGTATCCAGATTATGCACGTAATCAGCAAACAGAAAGACTTTAAGAATAAAACTTCAAATCTAACCACATAAATAAATGGGACTAATCCAGAAAAATCGAAGATTCCATTCTTCTTCCTCCAAATCTAACATCAACAAAATACCCATATAATCCTCCTACACATTCTCCAAGTAAAATTACATGGCGTCAATGACATCAGTTGTCACGTTGCGATATAACCTTCAATCATTCAATCAAGTGAAATTACAATCTAGTCTCGTGTCAACAGGATTGGCTACGACCCCTGTATAATTTTTTTAGGCTGGTTTTCTTGGTTTAATAAATTATTATTATATGCAATAAAAATGGGCGTTTAAATGACTAAATCCCAATTAAATCTAAAACAGGCATGACTGACCATTGTATCGAGTTTATTTAATGAAGACTTTTTAAAAGTATCAGCTTGACTAATCAGGGGTGACGCTGAAAATACTGACCAGAATAGCATTCTTGAAAGAGAGAACAATAACTATCTAGTACTCATCAAACGTTCCTAGATCTCTTTAATATATCTACAATAATACTCATTCACTGCCTTTAGACTGTGCGCTTCTCCGGGGATGTTTGCAAAGTATTTTTCCAATCAAGACAGTCATTCCTGTTCATGTAAAAATGGATTCACTAAATGGTCACAGACAGACTTAACGCTGATTAAGATTTCATGAACAAAAGATTTTCCAAGCAATTTCATACAGAAACAGTGAAGTCAGACTGAACGATATGAAAATTTATCTTATAATTAAAGGCGGCTGATATTGTATTTCCGAATTCTTAAATCAGTCATGCGTCCGACAGGTTTGTCGTTACAAGAAATTTACAATATTTT